>NC_044510.1:4345316-4352816 GCF_902362185.1 Chanos chanos
CCTCTCTTTGGTTCAGCAAATCTGATCTGAGAGGGTTCAGTTCTCTCAGGCTCTCAGACACCTTGGGCGTTCGAGGACGGGTCAGAGCGCTGAGGAGGGAACGCATCACCGTCTTCACATCACCCCCACTTTCCTCTCTGCGTGTTTGAGAGGTGAGTAAAGCGTCCCCGACAGATAGGAAAATGTGTGTAGAAATGTATTGTAATGGCGTGTGGTTTTAATCCAGGCGCTTAATCATAGTTTTCCATGGGGCTTTGACAATCAAAACTTTGTACAGCTTTGGTTTTTTATGTTCGGTGTTTTGTAGTGACACCTCTGGTTTTGCTTATGGTGTCCATATAATAGCAGTCCATATAATAAACCACTTATGTATCAGTAATATACATATATGTAAAAAAAATATATATATTGTTGAAATATTATTTTAGAGAGTTTGTAGTGAATTAAAAGACATGTCAAGGTAATCAATTACATGATGTATTCAAGTCTGGTGAACTTTAATTACTCTGTCTCTAATTTACTCCCATAGCTGTATGAGTATTTCTGAGAATTTGGTTTTCAGAAATGTCCCCACATTCGTTGTGGATTCTTTTTTGTCTGGTTAAATTTTTGATGAACTCAGCATCAACCTTTTTTTTCTTTTTCTTTTTTAACAGTCATTTAAGGTTTCAGATTGTTTAAATGGAAAAATAACACATGCAAGCAAAAAAATAAAATAAAATAAATAAATAAATAAATATATATATATATATATATATATATATATATATATATATATATATATATAAGCAGTAATAGCGGTTTTAATTCACCTCAGATTCTCAGATTGTTTAAGATAATTCATCTTTTCGAAACCTTTAAGCTGAAAAATCAAAACTCAATTTGATAAGAGGCAAAATGGAGAAATAATTGTTTGTGTCGTGCTGTGAGAAAGATCAGGGAGCTGGCTAATTATCCGTGTTAAAGGGTTTTTTTTTAAGAAGATCAGACTTTTGTGAAGTTTCTCATTGTGCAGGTGGTCTGAGCTTCATTCTCTTGGGTTTTGTCTAAACCTCAGTGACCCAGTATTTTAACTGAATTTTCTCATTGGCAGGTGTGTGTGTGTGTGTGTGTGTGTGTTTGTGTGTGTGTGTGTTTGTGTGTTTTTGTTAGCTGCTGGATATTTAAAACACTTGCAAAGAAAACCCCAAAGGTTAGAGCTTCATAGATCTTAGATGTTTTGGGTACGGAGAGCTTTCCCTTCCTCTGAATTCGGAGCAAATGCATACTTATCAGGTTACCAGGACAACCAGCATGCCTGTCAAATGCTTAGAACAAAAAAAAAAATTACCTTTTATTTGACCACTTTTGAATATTAGTTATATTTTAGTAGTGGTTAAAAAAAAAGAGTTCGACAAATTTTGGAGACATTTGGCTGGCCATGCACAATCATGTGACAAAAACCAGAAAAAAAGTTTTCAATTAAATGCTGAGATTATAATTAGCATCAGTGCTTAAGCATTAGCTAGCTTTTGGGAGCTAATGTATTTTTAAAGCTTGCGGTCAATCAAATTTTTATAATTATCTGACTATTATGATCTTCCAGAAGAAAAGACTGCATCATCACGTAATATCAACAACTATCTAATCAACTGTCAATTATCAACTATCAACTAACTATTACCCAATGTATTTATTTGTCCTTTCACAGAGATTCGAACCCTTGTACATCTGTCTACTGAGCACCTTCAGATCATGCCTCGTTCCTTTCTTGTTAAGAGCAAGAAGGCGGGGTCTTACAGTGGACGCTCCGCCCACCTGTACACGGATCGTCATGAGACTCCCTCTGGGAGACTGATTGACATCACATTGACTGGTAGGAATACTCCATCTGAAATCAGACAGCTGCAGCCCACTGAGGCGGTTACGGTCACCGGCCCTGTGGACTATAACTCTCGCCAATGGGTCCCCATGACAGCCAGTCCCCAAACTGCTCCAGACACAGTCCACTGGTTGCCTTGGTCTGCAGGTACTTACTAAGGATTTATTTCAAGGTCACTCATACTGAAAAAAGTGCCAACCTGAAAAATGTAAAAAAAACGAACCCCAGTGGTGTCTTATCATCTTCCGTCGGTATCTGACTTTGGAAACATTTCCCTAAGATTCACACGAAATACATTTGATTTTGCAATGTTCTTGACTATTTGGTCACACAATATTTATGTAGAATCAGTACTAAAGTTGTCCAGGTAATCCTCACTCTGAGATTACCAATGAGTGCTTCTCTACAGCTCAATTCGACCTTCGAAGTAGAGTTTAAACTGTGTAGGCTTAACCTTGGCTGACCTCAGTCTTGGGCCAAGTCCCAACCCCAATCCTCTTTGGTCCCCAAAACTAGATTTCTAACCGCAAGTTCACGAAACTCTTCTTTTTTTTTTTCTCCACCTCCTGTGTCGACAGATAACAAGTCCAGAGAGGAGAATGGCCCTGTTCAGAGTGCGCTGTCGTGGTCTCCAGATTTTCCCGATGTCCCTGACAGAGACAGAGAGCTGGAGAGACTGGTGCATGCGTTGCTGAGCCACAGACAACTGATGAACGTCAAAACGCCGCTGTGCGAATGTCCGCTCTGCGAGAAGGTGAGGTATCGGGATCGTCCTCGCGGTTCTGACTCAAACGTTGACTTTCGTCTGTCGTCGTGGCAACCATGCCTCTGATCGCGTCATTGGTTGACTGGCAGGTGGACTCATATGCTCTCTCGATGACTCAAAAGTGGATCTGCGTGACATCAGCTCTATGAACACAAAAAAAGCAAAGTCAAAAGTTTCCAGTTTTGACTTAATTTGACACGTAGTTGCAAATCCTGGTTTTCAGTGGTTTAAATTCAGATTTCGCTTTCTGCCATATACCTGAGTCAGGTCTGACCTGTGACCTCACCCTACAAAGTATCCTACAAACATGATGTGACTTATCACTGCTCTTAGAGAAGCTTCTCTAGTACAAGCCTATATGTTTTCCTGACCAAAAACCGATAAGTTATTACATTTAACAGAAGACGTTAAAATACATCAGCATCTGAAGAGAGCTGAACAGTGTCTCCCATTTCACAGTTAATACAGAAATGTTAAATGACACCCCACAGGAAAACTTGTCAAACGAATCAAAAAGTTACTCACCAAAATTAAACCGGAGGGTTGCCGGTTCGATTCCCAGGCCCAACATCCACGGCTGTGTGCCCTTGAGCAAGGCACTTAACCCTAATGCTCCCCGGGCGCAGAGGAATGCTGCCCACTGCTCCTGCGTCTGTTGTGTGTTCACTACTGGTGTGTTGGATGGGTTAAATGCAGAGGACAAATTCACTGCTCGCTGTTCACAGTGTGTGTGTGCAATCACGGAGACTTAACTTAACTTAACTTAACTGACAGGTTATACCGTCGCTACGATTGAGTGCATGTTATATTTTGAAATGTGCCACGTTGCAAGTCAATGCTATAAATGCTTCACCTTTCGGTGACGATGTTTCATCAATATAACCTTAACACAGCGCGTTGTTTCTGGAACTGGGTTAAGAAGGGGCAACCACATGTCCAATCACAGAGATTTTATCACAGCCGATGTGTAGGATGCCAACTGACAAGGCTGACGTGACCTGAATAAACATGTTCCTTTTTTCTTTTTTTTTCCCCTTTCAATGCATGCTCATTTTTCCTTTCAATCTCAGTGCAAAACCGAGATTCTGCGACCGTATCATTTTTTTCCATATCCCATACCGTATTTTCATAGTTAACATTTTGACACAACAGTCCCACGCTCTAGCACTGTAGCTGCAGTTAAGTGTGTGTTATGCTTTGGAATGTAGCAAGTAGCAGGTAAACACTGAATGAGCTCTATTTCAACACTATTTCATGATCTAATACTTAATTCACTTTGATGGCGAAATGAGCCAACCGACACTGAATGAAATGACTAATACTTTAATTTTAGGTCTTTATTTTTATTTTTATCAGGAAATGAATGGATCCGTATGAACTGATTATTAAAACAGCGACTGTATGCAGTCAAAATCAAGCATTACCAGACTGTGACTGATGATCTCGGCCACGGGCAGAACTCATCATTGCTCAAAAGCTAGTTTCTCATCTTTATAATCTCGGTGTGAAATTCAGGTCATTGCTGGGTTATCTCGCCTTGGGTGTGATCGTATCACAGTTTTAGGTATTTGAACTTCTTCGTTTGTCTTCTGAATAGTCTGTCTCAGAACTGAGTAACCGTCTTTGGCGAAGAAACTATTGCACCTTAAACTCACCTGATTGGCTCTCGAGGCAACCGGCATGCTGGGTCTGGAGTACAAACTGGGCCGAAATACAAGCACTCCAGCTCGCGTGACTCAGGTTAAACCTATGCTGTCAGACCTCGCATTTCGGTGCTTTTACGCTGTTACAGGGATTCTCGGATTTAATTCTGGAGCTTCAGAATTAATCTTGATGCTTTGCTCCCTTGACTCATAATTAGAGGTGTGTCCATTTTCATCAGCCAATCAGTGACCAGATTGGTCATGTATACAGAAACCAGCAAGATGAACGACTGTCTTTCGCTCAGACCAAAATAATGGTTTCTCTTTGCAACAAGGCATCTATCTCACTTTCTTCTTTCTCCCTCTGTTCTAAGGTCATGTTCTTTTCTCCTTCATCTCACCTCTCCTCTACCTTTCTCTCAGGTGTTGTCTTCAGCAGTTGGGTTGGTGACGCATCTGCGCAGGTCACATGTCAACAGGATAGCCGTCCCATTGGGCAACTCTCCAAATGACCCCAGTCAAATGTACAGTTACAGACCTCCTGCTGGTCTCTATGGCAGAGTTAAGGTATGTGCAGAACACTTATCATAGATTCTGTGATCATAGAACTCAATACAGGCAATACAGAGGAGAATAAGATCTGATATTTGAACACATGGTGAGACTAACTGCAGCAACTTCTGTATATATAATATTGCATTGAAACATTCTTCCACATTAGTAAGGAATATAATTAGAAAGATGAAAATTTCCGTAAAGTAAATCAAACCCGGTAAATGTTTGCACGTTTTAAGACCAGTCAGGTAATTAAATTAATTTCTCTTCATGCGATTTTCAAGGCAATTATCTCTACTGTCTACTACTGTGATCAAAAAAGGAGTAATTATCTGACACAAAGTGGTGTGTGTTGTCTCATTTGAGATGAAATGACTTATGTTTGTGTGTGTGTGTGTGTGTGTGTGTGTACGTGTGTGGTGTGTACGCGCACGTGCTGTGTGCGTGTGTATGTGCGTGCGTGTGTTTGTGTGTTGCGTTTTGATTGCAGGAGCGGAGTTTCGGCTGTAAGGTTTGTGGAAAGGTGTTTAAGCGTTCCTCCACCCTTTCCACACACCTGCTGATACACTCCGATACAAGACCATATCCCTGCCAGTACTGTGGCAAGAGATTCCACCAGAAATCAGACATGAAGAAACACACCTTCATTCACACAGGTTAGTCACACATCTGTGACCTACAGCCTGTGTGTGTGTGTGTGTGTGTCTTGGTTTGTGTTCATTTTCTGTGCTTTGTTTTGCACAGGAGAAAAACCTCACGTGTGTGTGGTGTGTGGTAAGGCTTTCAGTCAGAGCTCCAATTTGATTACACACACCAGGAAACATAGTGGATATCGGCCCTTCAGCTGCGCTCAGTGCTCTAGAAGCTTCCAGCGCAAAGTGGATCTACAGCGCCACCTGGAGCTGCACTGTGGGAATAGTGAAGTGTGATGTGCAGAGCAGAGACTGCACACTTACATATATGCACTTACACATACACACACACACACACACCAACACACACACACATATACACACACACACACACACACACACACGCAAACACACACACATACACACAAACTCCCCACTATTGGTCCCATGCAGTTCCACTTTCAGAACACTGAGAACAATTCCTACAGATTGAGACATAGACATAGATCATGTGAAATTCCTACAAATTGAGAAATAGACATAGATCATGTGAAATGTGCCTTGGCCAGTCTGAGCTCAAATGCACTAATATTTTCCCTGAGTTACAATATGGTGTTATTCTACAATGTGTTGTCTGATTTATTATTTTTATTTTTTTGTTCCCCCTCAGTTTCTCGGGTGAATTTTTTTTTGTCAGTGTTGCTTGTTTTCTGCAGCCTGCTGTGGATTTATTTGTACAGAAAAAAACCCCCCAAAAAAAATTGGATTACATTTTGAAATTAAAGTTTGCATCTGTTCCTGGCACCAAAGGCTGCTTGGTCATGTCATTAAATGAAAACAGATTTTCAAACTTCCGAAACCAGAAGTATTCCCGGATACGCGCAGACATTTTCTTTAATATCAGCACATAACGTATATCACATCTCACTGCCACAAATGTCACATTCTCTGTAGAGTTTTCCCTCCCGGCCACACACACACACACACACACACACACTCATACACACACATTAGACACTAAAGCAAATCCCTAGTATCACATGTCAGTTTATTTGCAGCAGTAGCAGCACATAGAAAAGCAAACACAGGAGTCACAACAGATTATAGTTCAGGAATCGGGAACCTGTGGCTCGGTCATTTTTCTGGCTCTCCAACATTTAAAAGTTTACCAGACACAACAGCTCAAATACCGTTACAATTAAACATGTTATTCAGTGATTTGGCATACTTGGCGTGCGATGTTAAGGTCATTTATCGAATGTCTTGACAATATTTTGACAGTGTGGAGAAAAGAGCGTGAAAAAAAAAAAAAGTGTGTGCGTTCATTTCATCCAAAAGAACATTTGTGGAGAAATCAAGAGTCGCAATGTGTCTCCATTTATCATTTCCACACGCGTGGTATCCAACAAAAGAAAACAAACAAAGAAAAAAAAGAGAGTGATTTGTTATGAGAATTTTGTACTTGCTCACGGTGAAGGACCCGTCATACGGAGTGACTGATTAGCAATTAGAGTACGGTACTTTCTGTGATTGGTCACCTCCCCAAGATTTGTGATGTCTTGGAGACACTAGAAACCGCCACAGGTGTCAGATGATTGGATGAGGCACATCCTGTTTTTCCTCATTCGTTACGTCGCAGTCGGTTTACGTGCCAGCTCCGGCCAGGACCTTGGAAAACTAAATACAGCTTTACCCTTACTTACACATTATATATATATATATATATAACTGTGGACAAACGGCAGCACCTGTAGTTATTAACTCTACACTGGAACTCTCTGCAATGACTCAAGCAACTCATTAGAGAACCAAGCACCCAAAAGACTTCAGTGGTAAATCTTTGCTTAAGATTTTGATGAATCACTATTGTTCTGTTTCTAATTAATTAATTATATACAGCGTGCAGGTCAGAAACCTGACTAGGTCATGAAGGGACTAAATTCAGTGGACCACTGAGACAGTGATTGATTCTTCCTCTGCCACACCAGGAAATATAACTGACTGGGTGCCCAAATAAACAGCTGTTAGCAACACTGTTTGGCA
>NC_044510.1:4357816-4375316 GCF_902362185.1 Chanos chanos
GAGGTTTAAGAAGGATAAGCACATGACCCAAGACACTCAAAAGGCAAAGATATTTCAACCATCACTACTCACAGCACAAAACACAATTACTACTCCACTCCCACTTCCAACAAACAACACAAGCAAGTGTATGTGTGTGCGCGTGCACGCGTGTGTGTGTTTGTGTGTGTGTGTGTGTGTGTGTATGTGTATGTGTGCGGGTATGGGTGTGCGTGTGTGTGTGAGAGTGAGTGTGTGTGTGTGTGTGTGTACAGAGAGAGAGGAAGACACAGAAGCACAGACAAGTCGACCTGGGTCACACAACCATTCAAAGTGCTAAAATACCACCAACAACAGATAAACACAGTAAAAAAAACCCCACACTGTCAAATCTTACTTGCCGTTCAAACTCATTGTCTTACTGTGAAATTTTAGGCAATTACTCTGTGGAAAGTCTCACTGACCTTGTGGTGGGAAACTATAATCTAATGCGTGATGTAACAGACAAAACATATTAACTATGCTTTAATGTTACATGGAAAAATAAATATTTCTTCTAAAAGACTGATATTCATAATTTATAGTCATTGTGAATCATACTAACTAATCCAACAATGTCATGTAGCGGATGATGCTGTTGTTTTGTGGGTTTTTATAAACAGTCATTTGAGCCTACCTTGACCTGAGCATTCTTCCCCATAGTAAAACAAAAAACAATACAGCGTTCCAGATTCAACCCGATGACTGTAGAACTGTCTATTCTTTCAGAAACATCATTTCAAACTACTACTGCACCGCACAAGTGCAAATCTGCATAAACAAAGTACAAAAAAAAAAAGAAAAAGAAAAAAAAGGAAGAGAGATTTATTTATTGGACAGATAACATGTCGAAATGAGAGAGAGAGAGAGAGAGAGAGGTATAATTGTGATTTTCTTCACACAGAAGCAATCCGCCCTCTGAAATTTTCCCAACAGCGAGGGTTCAATGAGGGTTTGGTTTAAAAGGAGAGCTTGGGGTGGTGAACAGGAGAGAGAACACTATGCCACAGTCTATCTTTAAATCTGATCTGTTTTTCTAATCAAACTGCTACACACCCAGTGACCAGACCAAGACTGTTTATACAGACAAAGTTTCATAAATCACCGTTTCCCAGTAAACAAACCTCTTCTGAAAAAAAAGGAAGGATAACAGGGAAAATCTTTGACCTTCGCTCAGTGGAATTCATTTCTCTATCAGAGCAGTCTCACACAGAAATACAGAATGTCATAGACAAATCTCCTCATTCAAACAGCAGGACTCAAGACACTGAATCTGGAGTATATAAACAGTAAACTCTAATACTAATACTGAATCACTGAATCTGGACTATATAAACAGTAAACTCCAATACTAATACTGAATCACTGAATCTGGACTATATAAATAGTAAACTCTAATACTAATACTGAATCACTGAATCTGGAGTATATAAACAGTAAACTCTAATACTAATACTGAATCACTGAATCTGGAGTATATAAACAGTAAACTCTAATACTAATACTGAATCACTGAATCTGGACTATATAAACAGTAAACTCTAATACTAATATTGAATCACTGAATCTGGAGTATATAAACAGTAAACTCTAATACTAATACTAAATCACTGAATCTGGAGTATATAAACAGTAAACTCTGATACTAATACTGAATCACTGAATCTGGAGTATATAAACAGTAAACTCTAATACTAATACTGAATCATTGAATCTGGACTATATAAACAGTAAACTCTAATACTAATACTAAATCACTGAATCTGGAGTATATAAACAGTAAACTCTGATACTAATACTGAATCACTGAATCTGGACTATATAAACAATAAACTCTAATACTAATACTGAATCTTGGACCTACGTCTTTAAGATCAGTCAGAGTGCACAGCGAATCAAAGAGCCCAAAATTAGACACAGCAGCTCATCTCAAAGTCACGATGATTCAGAAATAGAGCTGTACCCACTTAGAAAGATGAAGCATATGATACGAAAATGAGCAAAAGCTCAAATGCAGATGCAAGAGCTAGGTCAGAGGAGTCTAAGACTGAAGTAACCACTCGTTTTCAACAAAACCCACGTAACCCGACGTATCTTTCCAATGCGGAACATTCTCTCTGTATTGTGTCTCCTAAAAATTAATGGTAATTATGTATTGCTAATTTAAAAAGACAGAAAGACTTATGATACAATATAAAGGGTCATTTTGCACTAATAATAATAATAATAATAATAATAATAATAATAATAATAATAATAATAATGAACTTGTTTATATATAGAGATCTACTGTAATATGTTGGAAACACATTCATTTTCATGAGAGGAGGATTATTTTTGTATTTTTAAATAAAATAAAAACATGTTGAATTTTTGGAGCATGACTAGCACACTGACCTGTTCATTAATAAACAGAAAAGCCTGTGACTGCTTTTACATAAACACTGAGTCATGGTTTCTAGTAGCTACAGTGGAGTCAGAGGAACTAAGTGAATGAACTTAATTTCTTGTTTCATAAAAAACCAAAAAAAAAGACCCCCCCCCCCCCCCCCAAAAAAAAAACACATGACGTGGTATAAATTATACAAGATCACATATGGGCCTCGTATGCAATACCTCTTGGCTTAGTTCAAACATCAGAATGTCGCAAAACTACCTCTTTGTTCCATAACTTCAGATCCAGACAGCGCACTGAGCCAAAGAGTCAAACGCGATAGCTCCAACGCTAAGATGTGGCTTCGTAACCTGTTTAGTTTGACTGTTTTCTAAAGCCACATTAAACGTGTAATTACACACTGATTATGTCTCGTTGTTACACATGTCTCACATGTTACATGGCTTCGTGTCTTTCAGAAGGTGCATTTGTCTAAAGCGAATAATCTCACACAAGGCACACCAGGGATGTATCACTCAACAAAACAGAGTAGAAGTATTGAATTTACAGTTGAAGTATAGAACCTATCATTCAAACACTTTCATAAATTTAGGTCTATCCACTGCAATGTTTTCCATACAACCCAAATAATGTTTTAGAATGAGCATAGATCAGCCCACTGCTGTGAGTTTAATGGTGATTAGGAATAATGTGGATTGATTATCAGTGACTGTCTATGCATCGTCCCAGGTATGTCTGTCCTCCACTCACCACGTTTTTGTAAAGCACACCTCCGGGACCCCGCCCTGGAAAGCCCTTAGTGCCACAGGAAATGACTGGAAATGCTAACAGGAAATGACTTCCGTTGGACTGGGCCTTACAGTTGAGGTCACGCAAGGTCACAGTCAACACAGGGAAAGACAGAGTCTGCGTGTAAGCAAGGAGAGAAGAGCAAAATGGAACAGCAAATTATCGTCAAATTTAACACATTAAATGACGTATACATTTACAGTTCATGCATTTAAAATGAGCTTTTCCATCTAAGCATAAACAGCAAGTGTGGAAAGTTCATTTTCAGTTTATGCGGCGTGCCCAGTTCAGGATCTGTTTCACAGCGCAAAGGTACGTCACACATCTGGGATCCATGGTTCAAACCAAAGCAGAGAGTCAACTGTGTCACTTTTTCTCTCAGCTGATCGGTTGCAGCGATCGCGATGCAAACAGCACACCCCTGCAATCATTGGTAGGTCACTTGCAATGCTAGGCTGCGTGTGGTGTGCAAAACGTTAAGCGGCTAGGTTCACACACATATCAGAGGAAAAGCGCTGAAATAACTTCACTAGCTTCACCAAACTGAAGTTCATGTGAAGGGAGGGGTCTAACCAGAACTCATTGAAAATTGGATATTATCATTATTATCAATACTAGAAAAAAATAAGGGGAAAATATAAAAAACCCCCAAAAAACTCTGGACCACTTTCAGATCAGAAGAGAAAATAGACAACTTCATCTTGAAAACCACGCTGGGAGTAGATGATGTAATCCTTTGGCTAAAACCTTTGAAGACAAAACACTAACTCCCAAATGAAAGTGAACTGGCTAGATTTGTCCTACTGTAGAGTGAAGGCCAGTTCAGTTCAGAAAACAAAACAAAAACAAAACAAAAGCACCACAGTCAAAACTCATAAGTCTTGGTCGGCGCTCATCAAAATGAGGAAGCAAACAATAACAAAATGTTTTTCACGACCACAAGTCACAGGTTTTTGCTACTTTCAGTGTTTACAACAAGCTTTTAGAATTAAGTGCATGTTCTTTGACGGTGAAAACGTCTTACGTGTTGAAGCTTCGAGACGAAATGGTCCAGCTCACCCTCATCATAATTTGTCATTAACAACAGTGAGATCTTTCCCGTCTAAAATGGACTTGAAAAAAAATCGAACGGAGTCACACACGGAGTGTAATTTTTTCTCAGTATTACAACCTGCAGGATTTGTCTGTCCACTGCCACGTTGAGGCGTCCGTCTTGACACTGGGCACTAACTGCCTCGCGGCTGAGAGCCTCATCATCTTCATCTTCATCGTCGTCCTCATCATATTCATCGTCTTCATGGCTCAACCCATGTCTCACCTCTAGCCCCTTTCTCTGAGGAAAAGGTGCATGTAGTTCTTTTGAGGCAGAATGTTCAGCTACAAAGAGAGAGAGAGAGAGAGAGAGAGAGAGAGAGAGGGAGAGAGAGAGAGAGAGAGAGAGAGAGAGAGAGAGAGAGAGTGAGACGTGAGAGATTGGATGGCAAATGTCATAAACGTGAAGATAAATCAGAGTCCAGTCATTCCACATCGATGAAAAGAGGGCATGTAACTTGTTAGCACACATCAGTGCACCGACGTTAACTTAACAGAGGGTTTTATCTGTGTCTCCTCTGGCCAGATGGATCACGAAGCGATTGGCTAGCTTGGCTTCTGTATAGGAGGTGACGTGACGAAAGCCCTTTTCTTTGGCCCAACGCAGCAGGTCAGGGGTGGAGAAAAGGTCAGAGGGTCGGGTGGTGGTCATGATCAGGTCGGGTTTAGGGGGATACAGAGGGGTCACACTGTGAGAGGACTGAGAGAGAGAGAGAGAGAGAGAGTGGGAGAGAGAGAGAGAGTGAGGGGTCATTTAAAAAGATACATCTAAGGTCAAGGAAAAAAGCAAGAATAATTACTCTCATTCCAGAACAATCTACGGCATGACACAAAGAGTGGCTTGTTCTTTTCAAGGTGAGTAGCTCCGAAGTTTTGATGCCTATGAAAAAAGGCATCCACTAATGATACAATGGAGCCCTCAGAAGAAACCCAGAAAAAGTAGCCAAACCATGTATGTGTTCAGCAACATGTATCTGTCAGTCATACACTGCGAGATTTGTTACTCTCATACGGTCATTTGCTGGTGTAAAATTAACTCTAATTTTGAATTTTGAATTACACAAACACTTTTCAGTAATTATGTAATTCACAGTCACCAGAGTAAATCCAGGTATAAGAGCAAATAACTGTAACAACTCTCAGTATCAGATACATAATGGATATTAAACGACTCAGGTGATGTTATCGTAAATTTGTTGTTTATGAAGTTGTAAGAAACTACTTGGCAAGAAATCTCACAGAACACTGTATAAGTTGTTCATGAGCTATGTAGGAAGTAAGGACAGAGAGGGGCCTCACATAGACTGAGATGTGGCCCCTAACACCAGGGGCCACAAGGGCCCAGTTGACTGGAACGGCACTGCTGAAAATCAAAACCACGTTGTACCACCCAGTGTTGGCCACAAGAGGCAGCAGTGAGACAGACACCTCCACCTGTAGTGAGCTAAGAGGATAACAAACACCAGTAAGTGTGTTTTCAAATCCAGTCAGACATGTATCAACTCTCCCTAATTTCTCAGCAAAGCTCATTAAGTTCTCAGTCAGTCTCACACTTTCAACAAATCTTATCAAGCACTCACACACTTCTCAGCACACTCTCATTATTTCTCACAGGGCTCTCATTAAATCTCGTCAAGTTCTCATCTAATCTCATCAAGTTCTCATCAAATCTCGACAAGTTCACATCAAATCTAGTCAAGTTCTCATCACTTCTCACCAAGCACTCATTAAACCTCACAAACCTCTCATGGACCCTCATCACTAGTTCATCAACTAGAATGATTCTCTCATCAAATCTCTCATGAAGAGCTCTCATGAAATCACACCACATTCTCATCAAATCTCACTGAACTCTCATTCAGTCTCACCCCAGTCTCATTCAATCTCATCAAGATGCTGGCAGATTTCAACCAAGCACTCATCAACTAAGTGGAACATTCTAATGTAAATCTCATCAAAGTCTCATCAAAGTCTCAGATAAACTTGTCCAGTTCTATGTAAATGACATCATGGCCTTAGTAAATCTTAAAACTGATCTAATAAGTTCTCACATTATCTTATGATGTTCTTATAGCAGCCGAGTGTGTTGTGTTGTCTAAATTTTATATGAGCAATACCGCTGTGAAAACTCACCCACAGAGACCTGACCCTGCAGACCACAGTCTTATCACATGAATTTCTGGATCTTTGTCCTCTGTAGAGGGGATGCAGCCCTGGACTTCCTGTGGCTGCAGGATGGATGCAAGGTAGTTATGAGACAGGAACAACGACTGCAGCTGACACACGCTAGGCATTGTGGGATCTGTAGTACAGAAAAAGAAAGAGGGTCTGAGAGGATGCAGACAGGAACAGGAGATGGGGGACAGAGAGTGAGAGACCAAAATAACAGTACGAGCACTTAAAACACTCTTATTTAGCTGCCGAAGTTCTGGAAACGCTGCGAACGATTTCAGCTTCATAAATCTTCATAAACAACCAAAATGTACGCAGTTTTGAAGGGCCGTGAGTGATGAAATCAACTAAACAATCACATTTACATACAAATAAAAGCTAATTATATTTTATTGTTCTGCAGCATAGTTATGCATAACAACAATTACATTTTAAAACTGAGTGGCATATTTATATTTCATTCCTTATGTTTAATTCATCCGAGTGTATTTTAACACTCAGCAGTATGTTTTTCCTTTGCCTGGTACACTCTCTCACCCTCTCCCAGTCGGAGGTAGACGTGGTTTGCCCTCGGTGTGTGTATGAGTGAGGAGATGGAGCTGTGGTGTTGCAGGCTCCAGTTCAGAAGTGCTCTGGGACGACTGGGTAAAGTGGGAACCAGCTGCACCCTCAGAGCCACGCTGCTGCTCTCCACCGTGGAGTTAGGGGTCAACTGTCAGAGAACAGGAGTATCAGTGTATAGCAGCACAACCACACATGCACAAACACACACACACATGTACACACACATACACACACACACGTACACACACACTCGTACACACACACACACACACGTACACACACACACACACATGTACACACACACACGCACACACACGCGTACACACACACACACACGTACACACACACACACACACACTTGTACTGGCGAGTCTAAGCCAGTACAAGCAGATTCTAAAGCGTTATAAACTCAGTCTATGGCAGGAAGGATTCTAGAACATTCCAAACACACTCCACTGAACAACAGACAAGCACAGTGAGAAAGATAAGGCAGAGTCTGTTTAGAGTATCAAAAACAGACCTGCACCCATACTGGGAGACTTGGTGGCAACCCCTCACTCTCCAGCCACCAGTGCACGGCATGCTGGGAGCTCAGCACCAGAACCACTGGCCGACTGGAGGTTCGAGAGAAGGTTATGGGTCTCAGAAGAACAGTAACCTGTATGGACAGAGACACACATTACAGACAGTATGGAAATGAGTATGGACGTGATGGAAATATAGATGGATGGATGAATGGATAGGTAGACAGAGGAATGGATACATGCTACATACAGAGGTAAGACAAGAAGAACTGAAATGCTTTTAAAAATCATATTGTGTTTGAGACAACTAACGGTTGTCTTTAAATAAACACATTTCAAGAAATACGTTTCTAAAATGCAAAATGAGAGATTTAATAACACCAAACATTTCAAAACTGGTTCAACAGCGGCTCCAGAGGGATTGTAATGTATCTACAGTCAGTCTTCGCCCTGCTGTCTTCTTACATAAAAATATTGCAATGGTTTATGGTGCCTGTGTTATTTTATCTTCCCTTTCCAGCAAGACAGACAAATGGACTGACAGACAGACAGACAGAGAGATAGATAGATAGATAGATAGATAGATAGATAGATAGATAGATAGATAGATAGATAGATAGACAGACAGATAGATAGATAGATAGATAGATAGATAGATAGATAGATAGATAGATAGATAGATAGACCCTGGACCTTTTTATCAGGGCTATGACTTGCTCTCCCTAGAGAGATCACGTGAGTCTCTTTGGCTCCAGCCCCTCTGGCTGCACAGCCTGGTCCCACCTCGAAGCGCTCCAGCTGACCCTGGACAGGGTGCAGTGCCCCTGCTGGAGACACGGAGCATTGCAGCTCCACACCACACACTGAGAGAGAGAGAGAGAGAGAGAGAGAGAGAGACAGAGAGACAGAATAGCGAATATGTTCAAGTAAACATTGCAATTTACTCCAAAGGCAGGTTCGTTAAGATTCTTAACATGGTTTAAAAAAAGAAATCCCCAAGTGGTAACTTATACACAGGTCCTGTGGGACTTGTTTGTGGCAGAGAGAGAGAGAGAGAGTCTGGTAAAGTTGAACACGAAGGGTTCGGCAGGGGGCATTCGGTTTAATCCTGTCAAACCACTTCTGCTCATCTTCTCCCCTCATTCACACACTGGTGTGTAAAGCACAAGTCAGTACTCTGCTAAAACACAAATACTCTCTCTCTCTGTCTGTCTGTCTGTCTGTCTGTCTGTCTCTCTTTCTCTCTCCCCCGTTCTCTTTTTTTTAATATATATCTCTGTTTATTCTTCCGTTTTATTAATCCGCATCTTTGTACAATTACTGGACTCAAACTTACCATTTAAAATGCCTCAAACACTGATACACATACTCTAAATCTCTCAGATCTTATATGTAATAATCTATGTATATTTTTTATTGGACCGTGCTTAACATGGTCATATTATACCAGAGGATGCCATTTTACTGCAGGGTAAGAGTTCATGCCTCCCTGGTCCTTACCTGTAGTGCCACCAGTAAGCAGAGACAGGCAGAGGAGAGCATATTGAGCCAATGTCATTTTTATCTCTAGATGGGCTAGAGCTCACAGGCCTCCTCTTGAAACATGCTGAGAGAGAGAGAGAGAGAGAGAGAGGGAGAGAGAGGATACAAACATACCATAAATGGTTACAGACAAAGTAATATTACAGTGGGGAAGGAGAACGAGAAACAAGAGCTACTGTCTGAAAGTTAATATCTAAAGTTATTCTGAAACAAAATGTAGAAGTGGTATTCGAGACAGAACGGAAAAAAAAAAACAAAACAAACTTCTAAAATGATCAAGGGAAACAAATTAATACAAAAAGAATGCAGCACATCCACCACTCGCGTGCATCTGCGGTGTAACGCGGCGCCAATGTATATCTAAATACGTAAACCGAGACAGATAGCGAGAAAAAACAGAGCACGGCTACAAGGCCATTTTTCAGGAGTTTAACAGAAAACTAAGAAACAAACGGGTCTCTCATTGGGCGCTCGTTATCTGGCGTATTGTTACTTCCTCATTTTTCCAGCGTCTCCCTCGGTGCTTCATAAACAAAGCGCCAAGATCCGTTATCTGCTGCGCACCTGAGGCAACACATGCTTGCCAATCTTAGATTGTGTTCTAAGCTCTGATATATTAAGGAGACACGCTGGGAGACAGCAGAGACATCGCACTAAACTAAAAAGAAATTCTGGTTGCGTCACTCTGAGAAGTAATACCTCAAACTGCGGACTCCTGCACACACACAAAAGTTTTTAAACTTGACGCGTCCGTTCTATTTTGCGCCTATTCAGTTTTGCGTCAACAATCTTTCAGTAAACAGTTAGCATCCAGAGAAAGAAAAACTGGGTAGGAGGGAATTTACTTGGCAAAGTCACACAACACACTGTAAAACCAACGAGTGCTTGCAGTTTTGGCTGCTTAACGCATTTCATGCGTATTTGGTAAGCGCACGCACGCAGCCAGCTTGTGGATTTGGCCACCACACTCTCGCGCTCCCTAGGCTCCATCACCATTATGTTGCTACCACACACACACACACACACACACACACACACACACACACACATACATCTAGTGCCGTCCTCGTTTCAATTTTTGACCGAAAATGAACACGACATCGCCGTTATAGATAAGCACTGGCGACGCGTTTCTTGTCACTGAACACAGCGCAACTGCAAGAGTATATTACCACATTAGTTTGAGCAATACACACTCGTCTTACCAAAAGAGCTGAAAAAATGCCTAATGGTCAACTGAATTAACTGGTCTAACTATTAAGAGAATGTAACAAACAGAGAAAAACTGAACTTCTTGCATGAGTTAATAATGTTAAAGAGCGGGTCACTGAATCACTGGCTCATTAAAATTCGCAGAAAAACAAACTGGACGTAGACGAAGTCACTCCAGATGACTGATAAGCAAGGCATGCAAAGGTTACTTCAGAGGCACAACCAAATGTAATAATACTAAAAAAGAAAAATCACCGAAATAGTCTGAACAACACGTTCTGTGTGCGTATGAATTGTTTATATCCATTGCACTTTGTCTACGGAACACTAATTACCCTCTCAAATCCTAATTCATTTTATACCCACCTGTTTTATCGCACAGAATTCAAGCACAAGGTTGATGAACGGCGCTTGTCAGACGATAGCTTGGTGTTGTGGCATATTCGCATATTTAAGTATTAGGATGCACCCCGCCCCTTCACTTTCTATTGCATAGTACACACCCCTTCTCACTCTCTCCCTCTCTCTCTCTCTCTCTCTCTCTCCTGTAACCAAACTAACCAACGCTAACCCAAGGCTCCTAGTACTGCATTTACTGAAAGTATCAATAACCCAAATAACAGTCGAGAGATGACTGACAAGTTGATTCAAATTGATTTGCGGAAGGATGTTTGTGTGTGTTTGTGTTTATGTGTGTATGCGTATGTGTATGTGTGCGTGTGTGTGTGTGTGCGTGCGTGCGTGCGTGTAAATAGACATGTAGGAGGTGGGTGGCGGTGGGGAGGTGGACATGAAAGAGCAGGATGAACATGTGAAGCGTTGGGCGCGCGTAAACAGGAGTGCATGCACACAGTTCAGTATAAGACACGAGACGAGAGACGGGCATCGTTCCAACAGGAAGAGGAAGATGAAGGGAGAGAAAGGAAAGAGAGCTAGATGAAAGGAATATGAAAATGATTTCGGAGAGAGAATGGAGAGAGAAGAGGTTAGTTGGATTAGAGTATGCGTTACACACATATCAGTGATCTAAGCAGGCGGTATATAATTCTACTTGGAAAACACATATCTGTGTATTTAAAAGACACAATATTTCGCATTTCCACGGAAAGGACACTTCGAAATACTTTCAGTATATTCCCGTAATTTGTTCTCCACCACGAATCAGAAATATAGTAGTCTATGTGGGGCATGCGCTGTTTGATCTATTTCTAATTAAAAGACTGTGACGAGACGGAAGATATTTCATGTTTCTATATTTTCCAAAACCGTCTTTTTGCTCCCCCGACTTTGATCAAACCATCTCAAAGACAATTAGTCTGACTACCATATCAGGGCAGGCCAATTTCCAGACGAGGAGTAGATATCATTTTATACTGAGGGGTAATACGGTTTCTGAAAATTGGACAAAATTCCAGAGAGTACAAGTGCACGAAGTTCGATCTTAAAAGAAAAAAAAAGGACCAATTTAATCTAGCACTTCCGGTTGTCTCTTGTCATAAGAGCCTTTTGGACTAATTTCCCAAACAAGGACTAAGAGAGGTTCTGGATGACGCTGTATTTCGGACTTGGTCGATGTCTTGTCTGAGAATCCCGTCATGTAGGCCATATGTTTTATTCGTTAATGGCTTTTAAGTCGTCTTTCTTTTTTCACGTCTTTTCATTCACTCGTAATTAATACTCTCTAATTATAGTTATGTTACAGTTTTAGACATTTACAAAATACTCAACTTCATCAGCTAAGGTTACACTTTACGTGTTTTCATATATTCATATACTCTCCTAGTACCTAGTTTGACTCTAATACCTTGAAAAAAAATCTGTACTAAACTGAGCAACCAAATGTTGGATGTCTGTCTACTGTCTATGGTCTGGCACAGTTGAACAGTGGTGAATAGAGGACAAACAGTAAATCTGCACAACAAAAGTTGGACACTGATTTAGTTGACTGTTGGAGTAGCCAGGCACCAGGCTTAGCAGGTCGACGTGCCCAACTGGGGATGGTTTGGCTTTACTGGTGGTCAAATGCTTTCAGAGTGTTGTGATGGTGACTGTGAGGCAGAGTAAATATGTGTGTGTGTGTGTGTGTGTGTGTTTGTGTGTGTGTGTGTGAGCGTAATAATGAGACTACAGCCATGATAGAGCTGTGAGGCTGATGCAGGCCAGCTGTGCATTTGTGGTGTTTTTCCAGACACAACAGAAAAGCAGACACAACAGACTTTTTTGCTCATCTCCACAAGAGGAGACTCAGCGAGAGAGGGGGGGGGGGGGGAGAGGGGGGGCGGTAGATATGAACATACCATAAATGGTTACAGACAGAGTAATTATACAATGGGGGAAGGAAAATATGAAACAAGTGTGTGTTCGTTTGTGAGTGTGCACTAAATTAAATAAACAACCTTTAGCTTCAGTGAGCAGACTGACACTATCTATGTTTGGTCATTTTTTCAAAAACAAAAGCAAAACAAAAACCAAGACCCGAAGAACATCACAACACGTGATAAGCACATAGTGCACCACACCGCAGTACAGTTCTATAGTGATTTAAAAACACTGGAGTTGCCTTTGGCGGAAACTTTTAGTGCCAGTTTGCTTTTGTAAATATTCTAAGCAAAGTATTCACACAGTAGACAGTCTTGAGGTTGAAGTCATGGAAGTTCAGTGTTCATTGATACGGTGAAGCAGGTAAATAAGGCAAAAAGCAGACAACACAATGTTATTTTAATGGAGTTGAGAGAGAGAGAGAGTCAGACAGACTGACAGAGACAGACAGAGAAACAGAGATATCTTCAGCATTTGAACTGCTGAGAGAGCACTCGTGTTAGTCTGGGAGACTGTAAAAAAAAAAAAACCCTGAAATGTGGTCAAGAAACAGACAGGGTAATTATCCAGACAGTCCAAGGTTCAAGCCCACCAGACATTTACTCGGAGTGTGAACTGGAGGCATGGCTGAACGAACCACAGGAAGAGGGAGAGACTATCTGTTGAAAAGAGCATCTCCTTTTGTATAATGACTAATGCTCTCAGTAGTTTTTAGACGAAACCGACCGTTTCCAGGAATTACGAAACATCACTCTTTCCATTTGACGGAACTTTCACACAAACACTCTGCATGTTTGACCGTTCACGTCTATCATTAGTGCAAATATAAAACGTAATTACGAGAGCAGGCCGGTTAATAAGGCTGACGTCTGGCGGTACAGAGACGCACTTTACATTTTGCAGAGACGCGACTTTTGAATAATCCCCATACTTGTCGACTGACCAGACGGACGTAGGAACAGGATTGGACGCTATCCATGGGCAGGTCCTCCTTATTTCTGTTGCTGAGCGTTTACCACCGACTGTCATTTGCCTGTGCAGGTGTGGCCAAATGCACTCGCTGTCAAAAGTGAATGACAAATCATTATGTCACTGCTCATGTCATGGCGTGTAACTTTCTTCGTAGCTTGTGCTGGGCCCATTCGCCTCAACTCAGCTCATTTTTTTTTTTTTACAAATCTGTAAAAGCTACGGAAAACAAGAAGCTGGGAGTGATACCTGTGAATGGGACTTGATTATTGTATGCTTTTCTGTTTGAAACTGGGTTGTAGCTGAGAGAGAGAGAGAGAGAGAGAGAGAGAGAGGAATGGAAAGAAAAGGAAATGGAAAAAATAAGGACCATATACGGGGCCTTTTTTATAATTGGATTCAGAGAGCAGCACACGGGAGAGACGGAGCGAAGACAGAGGGAGAGAGAGTGCAAAAAGGGAGGGACAGATGAGTGCATACTGTTCCTGGGACGCCCTGACCCCCTCACACCCCCACTCCATTTTCCTTGTTTGATCCATCTCTCCGTCTCAGTGGATCTTCTCTCATCTTCTGCGAAAGGGGGATAATCACTAGCATTATTTCAACACTGCGTTAGTGCTCCCCCCCCGCTTGTTTAGTTATCCTTTGGTCTCGTCACCTTCTCCCCTGAAAACTCGGTTGAACGGCGCTGCCTTTAACAGGAGTGAATTAAGGAGAAGATCTATTGAATCCCGACGTGACAGAGTTACACCTTTTTTTCTCCGCAGGGCGCCAAATTAAGGACCCTTTCAAAAACATCAGCTAACCTCTTCCGTCCCAAAGTGTAATAATCCTCTTTCTCCCTCTGTCTCTGTCTCTCTTTCTGTCCCTCTCTCTCTCTCTCTCTCTCTCTCTCTCTCTCTCACCTATTCTTCAGAACTCTCTGTACCATACAAAACCACATGGAGTCTCCATTTCCGTTTTTTGCTGGCTACAATCTTATCACGTAATTGCTGAAGAAGAAGACATTCTATAACCTTTAGGAAGTATCCCACTGCCCCGGGGAGACAAAGCTTCCATTGATTTTAATAAATGTAAGACATTCTATTTCAACGTAATGCAACATTCTTCCTTCCACATTTACACGTACTTTCCGCTTCTCTTTGTGTTCTCAGGGCACTGCCAATATCAGTTGGCCCTACTACCAATGAAGCAGAGCAACGTCTGGAACATCACGTTCCTCTACGTGATTTTCTGCGACATCAAATGAAGCTCGCTTAAAAAAAACAGTTTCTCCTTAACCAAAACGGGATGACTGCAATAGCAATGTTTCAGTGTGTCTAGGTCACTCTTTGTGTCTTTGCAGTCTAAGCGCGGCACATGCTGCTAACTAGGGTCTGTTGTGTCCAGGCAAAATAATGAAAGTGGATTTAAAGTTTATTATACCAGTGGGCTTTCGGTGTCACAATCCAAGCCAAGAACAAAGTCCTTCCTGTGAAAGGTGCGTCAAAACCAATACTGGTGCACAAAGCATTTTTTTATAAAGACGTGAGAGACAGAAAAAATGGGTTACACAGTTCACAAAAGTCAAATCCCATGTGTCTTTAGCTTTATTAGCCATTGGTTCTGTATAGATGGTTGCCATGGAGCTGCGTTCGTTCCTCCTAGGTTTTTGTATTGAATAAGGCTATAAACAGTAAAATCAATACTGTACGAATATTGCGCATTTATTGTGGCAGTGGATCAAGTCTAAGAAGACTGGTTGCACGTGAATAGTATAAGATCTGTAGAAAGACGTGCGCCGTTCAGCAGGGGAAACTGATATTTAATCATAAACCAGTCGTAATCTGCTATAGTTCTTCCTCCTCTGTGCTGGAAGTGGATGGTTATCGCCCTCTACTGTTCATATATACTCTGACAAACGAGGAGCCTAACATTATGATGATGGAGCCCGTTTCCAATTGTGGGCACAAAAGTGTCCTCTCCACGGCCGCGCTATGGTATTTCACAACTGAGAGTTAATGTTTCACTTTTCTGACTTAGACTTGATCTTAGACTTAATTTCTTGCAACTGCGACACGTGAAGCCGTAAATGTGATATGATATGTCAGAACTTCAATACCACACAATTATGACGTTTCAAACTTCTAACTTAATATCTCGAAACATGCTCACAACATAATATCTCAGAATTATGACCTAAGTACGATCTCATATCTCACAATTACCACTGAACAATTACGATTTAATGTCTAAAAGTGACAGTTTAGTAAGCACATCTGTGTTATGTTTGCCACTAAGTCTCTAATTAATATCGCAGGGTATCCTACTGGGTCACTAGATGGCACTAGCGATCTACGATTTACTATGGTGCCATAGCAACCACTAACACCTGAACACTAAGCTGAGCGTTAGCGATACACAATACTGCAATAAGTGTTGGCAAAGTTGTGAGAGTAAACCAAAAGTTCTATATCTGTCTTTCACCGCCGTCCTACAACCAACAAATTAATTTTGTGCTAACCTGCACTCGCTGAATTATAGTTTATGCCAAACCTATGTGTGCGTAACCTGTGTAAATTACGCTAAACCCAGACATTGTTATATAAGGTTATCGTATATCGCTATACACTATCATGCATTGCAGTCTGTCTCGTGAAACCAGGCAAATTTTTACAGACCAGTCAGATGCAGATGTTCTGGCGTTTGTTTATGCGACAGAGATAATAATTACAATTATAATAAGAAGAATTATTATTGTTATTAAAATATAATTTTGATTTGACTTTGTTATAGACATGTAAAGCTCTTTGAGACTATAAATAGTGATACTAGGCTCTAAATAAACTTATTATTATTTTAATTACGAATACCCGGCGCATAATTTTGTAGCAACGTAACATCCAAATAGTGTCCGAAATGTATCAACAGCTGTATGCCCTTATCCTCCAGTGAGTTTTCCTTGTAGCAAACACTGGAAGTGAGTGAGTGAGTACACAAATGGAGATTTCGAACACCCCACAAAAGAGACCAAGAAAAACCCCACCCGCCCTCTGGCGTGTCGCGATATAAAGCCGTGATTGTTACTGATAGATCACAACATTGATGTAGGCTGTGACGTCGGAATTGTGGCTCAAACCTGCTATGTCGCCGTTGTACATCGTTAAGGTATTAAGAAAAGACAAAAGCGTTCACACTTCTGAAAAAGGCCCTTATCGGCTAGATACCAAATTGAGGTCAGGAAAATCAACAATCAGACAGATAGACACACACCATGTTTGGTGTCATTTGGTTTAGCAAATTTGATTTCATATCACGCAACTCCAACTTGTCTCATAATTATAATGAGATAGCCTAGCCTATAAAATCACAATTCGGCCATACTAAGTCGTGATTACGGCTTTCCGTGTCGCAATTTTAATAGTCATTACTGCAACTGCTTACATCAGAATTGCGAAACCTTGTCACATTCCAATAATTTTGTTTTCTTTCGATGACTAAACGGGCTTTCGTGAGACGAACTTTTAAAATAGTAACAGTATTAGTCTACTATCCAAATCATTGCGGTGTAAAACTTTCCAATTATGATGAAACGATTTGTTCATCAGTTTTACTGGTTTTGAAACGGAAGTTTTGTTTTGCAGAGGACTATTTTGTAATGGGGATGCAGCTACGAGGGAACATAAATGCGCCTTTAGTTTGATTGTGGTCCAGCCCACTCCGACAGTAATACCTCGAGTTCATTAGACTGTTGTAAGGACAAAATTTAGTATGAGGACTAAGCGGCACTAATTTTGCATGTTGAACGTCGCATGTTGTATATTGTTGACCCTGGGTTGGTGCGTGTGTGTGAGATAGGGCGGGAGATGAACGGAATGATTCCAATCAGCGTCTGAATTCCAAAGGCTTCACGTTTTTATTATAT
>NC_044510.1:4390316-4545316 GCF_902362185.1 Chanos chanos
CCCATAGGTCGACATGGCAGTTTGTGACTAAACTGTAACAACTCCCTATGGTCAGCACTGAATGGCTTTCATGACTGTACAGTCATTTAAATCAGTAACAAACCATTGTGTAGATCACTGCCCCTGTTCATGTCAAAGCCATGAGAGCAAAACCCATTCAGTCCTGACTGAGGGCAGTCTTTACAGAGTGGATGATTGGGATGAGACCAAAAAGTGCACAGTGACAAAAAAGAGAGGTGTTAAGGTCACTGCAGAGCGGAACTAAACATGTCTTCAGTCCGCTGTGGGCTTTTCGTCAGCTTGGGTTTTAGGTTCATCTCCGTAATCTGGAATGTGTGAAACTCACTCTAGGTCAAAGGGGGAAGGAAATTCAGCCTTGTTGAGATATGGGCTGTAATGAAACAATCAGTGTAGTTTTCTCATATGTTATCTCGGTAGATCAATATTTTTGCTATTGTTTTTGTTGTTGTTTACATGAAGATATTTAGGCAGCATATCAGTGCATGACTAATGGAGAAAAAAAAAAAAAGCAGATTTACAACCCATTTTTTTTCAAAGGCCAATAGTGAAAGTCGCGGCTTTGGCTTTTTTGGGGTCGTAACGGGCTCGTA
Source organism: Chanos chanos (assembly GCF_902362185.1). Taxonomy (NCBI): domain Eukaryota; kingdom Metazoa; phylum Chordata; class Actinopteri; order Gonorynchiformes; family Chanidae; genus Chanos; species Chanos chanos. The sequence continues at coordinate 4,390,928 of NC_044510.1, forward strand.
CGTTGAAAGGAGGATTTAGGTGGATGGGTTGAACCAAACTACCCTTTAACGATGGGTCTCTTCCACAGGAACAGCTATACTCAATCTATTCTTAACCAGGCCAGAGAAACACTCACACACACACACACACACACACACACACACACACCATTAGAGTCCATTAAAGCTTCACGACTTCCATCTCTCTCTCTCTTTCTCTCGCTCTCTCTCTGTACTCTATCCATCTCCTCACCCCCATCATCCTCATTTCTCTTCACTTTCTCTCCTTTTTACTTTCTCGCTCTGTCTTTTCATCTCCGCCTCCTTCTCCGTGTCTAACGTCAAACTCTTTTCATCGCCCCGACTCAGATTTCATCGCTCCCCGTCCCTGCTTCCACCTTCCTCCCTCTCTTTCCCTCCTGATACCCATCTCTCTAGCTCTCCTCACTTATTTCTTCTCTCTCTCTCTCTCCTTTCTCTCTCTTTGTCTCGTAATTATCTCTACTTTTCTCTCTCTTCCCGATCTGTTACCACGGGAAAACGCGTGCGTTTGTTCATTTCAGTACAGACCAAAGGAGCCGGGTTCTTGAAACACCGCACAGTCAGAAAGTCTGTGACTTAAGCTCTCAGACTGACAGAATGCGAGAGAGGCCAGACTGTACTCTGGCCTTTAATTCCTGTGGTCAAACAGCCAGATGGTTATTGATCTGTTTGTGGAATAAGACTGTCTGATGTACAGGGAGAGGGCAGTTACACACGCTGATAAGCATCTAGACAGGGAAAACAGACCTGCCACATAGGGAGAGAGTATGACTACACCATCAATGTGTTTTCTACACGAAAAAAGTGCTACATCTAACTGCAACAGGAATTACCCTCCACTAAACAAACCGAGACGCCAGCCAGAACAGACGACGAGACAGACACAATAGACACATAAAGACACGTTGACAGACAAACACACAAACCAACGTACTGACAAACAGACAGACAGCGAGACAGAGACAGACAGACAGGCAGACAGACCGAGACGTACAGACAGACAGACTGACCCTGTATGTCTTCTGTCTGCTCTGTGGCCTGCATGGCCTTGCGGATCTGCATTCGAATGATGTCGATCTTCATCTTGCTGTCCTGAAGCATCTGCTGCGCTGTCTGCAGGAGTTTCTTGTCCTAAAGAAGGTACCACATAGAAAACATCGAAAGAGAGAGAGAGAGAGAGAGAGAGAGAGAGAGAGAGAAATAATTTCAGACATTAACCACAGACTTGTCTTCGTATACCAAACACAGACTGAAAGACGCTCAGTCATGTGACAGGAAGGAAGTGACAGTGAAGACAGAGAAGCGCTCCCATGACTAGGCTCTTGGTACTGATTTCCATCTTCACACTCAGGTTCAAACCGCTTTGCTTAGGCTTCCAGTTTTCATGAATCTAGAGCAACAGCTCTGATACGCTTCATTTAACTTGTCAGGTGAGTAACTGTCAATGTAGACTAGAGGTCAAATGGAGTGTGAGACTGCTGGAGCTCGACGCCGTTCTGTTTTAGGACCAGGATGTGCTTTGGTTATTAGCAAATGCCTATAAGAATATGCAATAAGATTGCGTCACTGTGTTCACTTTCACTGAAAAACATCTGAAGTCAGAAAACAGTGTACACGAGTATGTATATGTGTATATGGGTTTGTCTGCGTTTTTGTGCATGTGTGTGTTTATTTGTGTGTCTGTGAGCATGTGTTTGTGTGTGTGTGTGACTCAGTGTGTGTGACAGTGTGTGTGTCTTTATGTGTATGTGAGCAAGTGTTTGTGTGTGTATGTGTACATGTGTTCATGTCTGTGTGTGTGTGTGTATGTGTACATGTGTGTATTTGTTCATGTCTGTGTGTGTGTGTTTGTGTGAATGTGTTCATATCTGTGTGTGTGTGTGTTTGTGTGTATGTGTATATGTCCGTGTGTGTGTGTGTGTATTTGTTCATGTCTGTGTGTGTGTGTGTGTGTGTGAGTGTTTGTGTGAATGTGTTCATATCTGTGTGTGTGTGTATATATGTGTGTGTGTTTGTGTGTGTGTGTTTATGTGTATGTGTGTATATATATATGTCTCCATACTTTCGTGGCTCCGTTGGCGTAGATGGGGATCATATTCTCCGCTCCCTGTTTGACTTTCAGTTCGATGTTGAGCTGACGCTGGAGGGCCGTGATTCGGTCCTGATTGGCTGACGGCCTGCTGACCGTCCCGGACCCCGGAGACTGGGGGTCATCTAAAGGTCAAATCAGAGGGTCAGAACCATGGCCTGGGCAATGGCGATAAGCCCAATCAGTCTCCACAGTGATTATATGGGCTGTCAATCAGCAAAGCTGTTTGTGAGTAAACAGTAATGCTTATTGGGAATCTACAGCAGTGCAGCATGTTAAATCAGCCAACAGTGGTTCACACAGTCTGAGCCCGTTCCATTATAATACGACATGGTACGAATGTTTATCTACACAATAGCACACAACACAACACTAGTTTGTACAAATTACAAATATTAACTGTTAGTCTACATTGTAATCGGCCACCAGTTGGTGTAATATGCAAGCACAGAGCAACAGCAAATAAACTGAGTCAGAGTTTACACTGTGTGTATCCATTTAATCTTCTTAAGATGTGACCATATAGTTCTCCTGGACATAAAAGGACCCAGGATAATGAAGGGACAGTGTCCTGGACAGACAGGTCATTTGACACGGGCAGGTCTGAGGCCTTACAGGTCACTCATGGTGCACAGTAAGACTGCTTATAAAGAACCGTAACCACTTTATAACTCACAGTAATGTTTTATCTCAGGCTGCTAAAAAAAAAAAAAAAGCCCTGCTCTACTCAAAAAAAGGTATGGCGCATTTTGAATTGATTAAAAGAAGATTAATTTGCATTAGTGAATTCATGCAAATTAATTGGTTGGTTTTTTTTTTACCTTTGCTGTCGTCTGGGCCTTTGACCACAATGTGAGCGTCCAGCTCCTGGAGCTGAGAGTGGAGGTTCTCCAGGCGGCGGTTGGAGCTGCGGAGCTGGTTGTCCACCTGCTGCACGTTCTTCTTGTCCGTGGTGGCCCTGCGGAGGTTCTCTGCCCCCTCTTTGATCTTCAGCTCTTTCCGGATCTCTCTGCGGATCCGCTCACGCTGCTCTTCCAGCCTCTGCTGAATGCTGGTGTCGGAGAAGTCCGAATTCTGGTCCAGGCCCAGCTTTTCCAGCACTGAGAGGCCATCAGGGCCAGTCTGACAGCAGGAGAGAAAGGAGGACGAGTCAGTTCATCTCAATTCATTCCCAACACAGTTCACTTCACTTCACTTCACTTCACTTCACTTCAGTTCAGTTTGGCTGAATCCAGATCAGTTCAGCTTACTTTAATTCGACTCACTTTAGTCCCATTCAGTTCTGTCAAGTACACCTGAGACCAATTCAACTGAATTCAGTTAATTCACTTCAGACTAATTCTATTCGATTCAAGTTCGATCCAATGAACCTCAACTACCCAAACAATACTGTCCCATTTGGAAGAACAGTTTCTACATAAGGAATGGCGAAAAGGGAAACTGTGAGAACTGAGAGATCACGTCAAGACTCTTAGGTAAGGCCAGCCGGATAACAGGAAGCTGAGAAACGTTCAACCACTGTTAGAGGCCATTAAGAAAAACAACCGCAAAACGAAACCAAATGATATTAGCGTTTTCCGCGGCACAGCACATTCCATAACTGCTTTCACGGGAGAGCGGCGGAGGAAAGAACTGTGTTTAAAACCCAGAGGAAAACACTTTGGTGTGTTACACACACGGCGTTGTCGCCCGTCGGTTTCATTTCAAGCGTTTCGAGTCTCACCCACGCGTCCCTGTTTCGTTATGCGCGGTGTCTGTCAAACACCAAAACCGACCACGCTAAAGAAAATGGCCCTCATTACGCGAATCAGTCTTGTTACCTGCGTCTACATGTAAACTCGTGTGTAAATTTAGAAATGAGTAGCCACAGGCAGTCAAGGCGGTAGTAGGTGTGTGTCTAGAATGAATCTGTACAGTGCGTGAAACAGAAAGACAGAGAGATTCTGAAGGCTCAGTGCTCACCTGTTAGAGATTACGGGCCTCAGACAGCACCAGTGATCAGCTCAGACAACGCTGGCTCTCACACTGAGCCTGAATGTGTCTTTTAAGAGTGAAGGAGAGGAGAGAGAGCAATGGAGAAGGACAGGGAAAGGGAGAGAGAGAAGAAAGAAAGAAAGAAAGAAAGAAAGAAAGAAAGAAAGAAAGACAGAAAGAAAGCAAGCAAGCTGAGCTGTGTCTGAATGTAGCAGCATGGAATATGTCTAGGAGTCCAAAGGACCAAGGGCATGGATCACCTGAGGCATTACTGAAGCATTGCCAGAAAAATCCAGAGAAAGAGAGAAAGAAAAAAAATAAAAAGAACTGCACAGGTCTAACCATAACTGGAGCTGGGATTAGGAAAAGAGGAAAAATGGTTTGGCAAAACAAACCAGATGAACAGGGCTGATTTCGTACTTTATCAACCCATGAAAAGTTGAACAGTAATGCTAAGTCACAAAAACAAAGAATGAAGCAATGTGTGTGTGTGTGTGTTTCTGTGTGTGTGTGTGTGTGAGACAGCGAGAGAGAGAAAGAAAGAGAGAGAGACAGAGAAAGAGGGGGAGAGAGAGGAGGGGGGCAGAGAGAGAGAGAGAGAAAGAGAGGAGGAGAACATTACAAAAAGAAAGACATGACCTTAAAAATGGAGATGAATCCAAAGAGACAACCAAAAAACCTTGGTGAAAGTACTAAAAAGTACATGGGAGTGAAGTTGGGTGTAACAAAAATACAGGAAAAGTTTGAAAGTCAGAAATAAATCTTGGACTGCAATAATGACATATCAAACAGAATCAGCATCAGAACAAAATCACTACAGCGGCCCACAGGTCGAGCCACATTTGGGCTACAAGAACTACATAAACAAACTACATGAACAAAAAACTACATAAACAACTGACACATGACAAAGGCTTGTTCACCACTTTACACCTGAGAGCAAAGCTCTGGCAGTCTGAACTGAAGCAGTAACTGAGCACGAGCACTGGAGCGCACACCTCGATCAATCGAAACAGGATTAAGGCAGATTAAGGGATTAATTAAGATAAAAAGTCAATCACAGCTTTCACAACTTCCTGATCACAGGGGCAGGCTGACATTACACACACACACACACACACACACACATTAAACATATGAACGCCAATGCACACCTGGGGCTAACAGTTAGCCAGATTAGCATCAGAATAATTTGTTTATATGGCTAAGACACCCCTCTAAGGACCAACAGAATGAATAGACTTTTTCTACATTGTGTATTAGAATAAAACAGTCCCAAATGCAACCAGCAATACGGGCCAGTCGAACACATGTTCTATGATACCAGGTACGTTAGGATAGCTACAGCATCTCTGACACAAAGCTAACCTGGAGTGTGTCACTATGTGCTGGAGGAAACCTCTCAGCTAAGCAATTCAGCACTATTGCCAAGGAAACTGTTTCTGTGGTTGATCTGAAGGAAGTTGGTGGAGGGTGTAAGACGGCTTCTCTGCACTCTTTCACAAGCTTGCCCTGTGCATCTGTTTAGCCAATAAAGACAGAAAGAAAGAAAGAAAGAAAGAAAGACAGAAAGAAAGAAAGACTCATGACTCAAGCCAAATGTATACTGAGAACGGAGCCTAAGTGTATCGGGTCAGAGTCTCAGTTATTCCGAAATAACAGATATTTCAGGTCAAGGTCTGACACCAGTGTCATCGCAATATGGAATAATAAACAAAAGAGTCATCTGAAGCTTTAAACTGCCTCTCCTGTGTTCTATGTACAACAAATTACCTTTACGACCACCATACGTCAACACTCACAACATCGTTTGACACGCTGTCAATCTCTCTCTTTTTCCACCCGAACAACACTTCTTGGTGATATGTGAAATTATTAAATACATAATTAAGGTTCAATCTCCTGTGATTATAAAAATGCTTCAGGGCAGGAGAAGATTAAATCGTTTAAATTTAAGCGGGCTACCGCTTTAAATCTGACTTCCCCCTTTTTTGGGCCTTAACACAAAATGTCAGCCGAGAATTCTGAAAACGTCAAAATGCCAGATAGGGGAAGAACACACACACACACACACACACACACACACACATATATGCAAACACACACCAGTACACACAGGTATCAGGAGTAGTAAACCAGTCTATAATTACAGCGACTGATTTTTGGCTATGCTAATGCATCAGCTACGCTAACGCAGCGAGAGCAGTAGCTAAAACAACACCTCTTTTTTTTTTCAGGGCAGAGGAAACGATGTTGAGGCTTAATGGGGAAGAGCTGCCATGACACACTGCGCGCGGGTTAGAGTCACAGATAAGGCAGTATTTCTCAACCATATCCATTCCACAGAGTCAGCTTTGTAGCCTTACTCTCTTAACCCGCGGACTGCCTGCAGATCAGAACAAATCAATACAGAGGGGCCAGGGGTCTCTGAACAGGTCAAGACAAGACACACCTCAGCACCGACACAGACTGATGGACCAATAAACAAAGATACTGCATACAGACAAATAGACAGAGACATGCCAGAGAGACAGACACATAGAAAGACAGACAGACAGGTAAAGAGACAGCAAGACAGACAAAGACACAGATAGATAGATACATAGATAGATAGATAGATAGATAGATAGATAGTATTAAGACTGGAGCAACACACCTGTCCCACTTCTTTTGCTGCAGTCAATGAGTGTTACAGAGGTGAATGAGTGTTACAGAGGTTAATGAGTGTTACAGAGGTTAATGAGTGTTACAGAGTTAAATGAGTGTTACAGAAGTAAATGAGTGTTACAGAATTGCTGGGAACATCGCTTACCGGCTTGGCAGCGTTTGCAGTGCTGTTCTGTCCGCAAGGTTCAGTTTCAGACGCGTCAGATGGACCTGGGTCCACTACGTTCCCCCCCGAACCGTCCGATATATCTCCCTCACTCGACATACTACCACGACTCCCTCTTTCCCCTCTCTCTCCTTCTTCTTCTCAATCCACTCTATTCTGCAAACTGACCCTCAGGTGGTTCGGCACTCACACGCCTGAGCTACGACTTGCACGAAAAACAAAACAAAACGAAACAAAACAAAAAAAATCTATCTTTTCAATCCCAGCAGCAACTCCATGGAGAGATGCAACGAGTGTCTGTGAGAGGAAGAATGAGTGATACAGAGAGAGAGAGAGAGAGAGAGAGTGAGAGAGAGAGAGAGACAAACGTAGTCTGACCCCACCCCATAGTTTCCTCTAACTCCTCTCAAGCCATTTCGACTTTTGCACTTTTTCGAGGCATGCGCACACACGGTCACGCGTGCACACAGTCGCCGAGCCAGAGAGATGGTAAGATGTTAGTGAAACGGTGGTATAAACCACACTGCTTTCCGGCTCTGCGCTTGTTTTCAGCAGCTTTTTTCAGTACGAGTGAGCAAGTCAGAAACAGCTCAACTCAGTTAACAGCTTAACTCAAACAACTTCACGTAGTGTGTACGTACGTGCACGACTGAGATCCACGGAATGACAATAAAATTAAAAAAACCCAGTACAATGGTATGTAAACTACAAGTTTACATTCCGAGTTTATACTAGCAGTTAAGCAAACTATATGCCACACATACCTGACACACTGACCTTTCTATTACATTCAACACCATCTGACTCAGGAACACAGACAGAGGAAAGAGAAGAGGAACAACAGTGAACAAAAACAAGGAACCAAAAGAAGAATTGTTTTTCGGTTACTCGAGAGAAAGAGACAGCGAGAGAAAGAGAGAGAGAGAACACAGGAGAAGCTGGTGGGGAGAGAAAGATAAGTGCGACTGATGTACAGAAGTTGTGCAAGGTGAGACAAGCACACGGATGGAATCTGATTCTTTGCCTGTTAGCCTTGTGAGTGACTGACAGGTCACGTCTGTCCAGAGTTTGGACAACACCATTACCTCCACCACACCCCCCCCCCCCCCCCTCCCCACCGGCAAGGAAATGAAACCAAAAAAAAAAAATGAAAGGGCAAAAAATGCCACACTGACTTGGTGCTTTGCTTCCTGTGCTGAGAGGGCAAGATTTCTCAAACTCCATCACACACACACACATACGCACGCACAAACGCATATGTCCGCGCACACACACTTCAGTAGATCAATGCAGTTACACACACACACACACACACACACACACACACACACACTTGCACTCCTACACACAAAGCAAAACACATACTTAAGGACAGCGAAAACATGAAGTAGTTTGGTAAGACTCGCCTCTCCTGTGCAGTGCTCCCCCTGTAGGCTGGGAGTGGAATTTGTACTGATAATCAGCCCCATCCATACTCTCTCAGGTATCCACTGTGTGTGTGAGTGTGTGTTTGTATATATGTATATATATATATGTGTAGGCAGTGACACACACTCCCTGCTCTAGCTGTGTCTGTATTTGAATGTCAGCAGAGCAGTTGTTTCTCTTTGTGCCACTAAACTCAACCACATAAAGGGGAACTGACCATAGTTCCCTTAAAGAAACAGTAAAACAAAAAACTTCACCCCAATTTAAACTCACTTATGGTCAACATAAACGTGAAAGACTGTCATCAGCTGATGTATATTCAAAAAATAACATCATATGTGCTGTTGTGTGAAATGACATTGACAGGGAGATGGGAAATGATTGTTTTCACTAAAGTCACGTTCCGCATAACGTCTGTTCAGGCAACGTATGACCGCATAAATGTCTGTGGCCCCATAAGGTTATAATGGAGTTAAGAAATCCCGATCTGACAACGCGACGTAGCGGACGTAACCGCACATAGCAAACGCGACAGCTTCCCGCATGCAACACATGTATCTCATAGCTCTTGTATCCGAAGCAATTGCGCTGCCAGGCGTATAATGGTGCGGCACATATATAACCTATAATACAAATGTCTTGATTGTCCAGTATTAACCTACGTAACCCGTGTATTATTTTGTCATATACATTAGCTGAAAGACAGAATTGTATGTGTACAATATCTTGGCTATTTAGTCAATACAGGTATACTACAGTATCCCATATAAGCTTTGCTAAGTATATAATATGGTGTTCACACAACGTCCAAATCACATAACATCCTTTTTCACAGAACGTGTTGTGGGTGTTAAGCGACGCATGACTATTTCTGTTTGGTTCCATTTTGTCTGCAACATTTGCATAGTCAGATACCGGTTCCCTCCTTCTTAGTGAGAGACTACACAGGAGTCTGGAGGACTGAAGATCAATGGGCTCTGTTTATCTAGAGGGGAAAAAAAGAACTTGTCCCAGACTAAACCGATCGGCCACATTCGTCCAACGCCTCATAAGGAGTAAACACACAGAGGAATGCGCTGGCAAAAAGCCCTTGTCGAGTTAAGAAATACTTTGTGTGAAAAGGTGTGAGTTACTTTGCCACTGTGCATGCATGTGTTAGAGAGAGACAAGCATGGTGTATATGTAGGTGTACGTGTGTGCGCGCATGTGTGTGTGTAACCGAAAGCCATCCCTCTGATGAAGTTTTAATGGTCTGTCGTCACACTGGGGTCTATAAATAGACAGAGTGCTCCTTGGCGTTCTGTCTCATTGAGAATGGCGGGCCAGTGTTGAGGGCAGTGTGAGGGCTCAATGTGCACTGCTATGTGTGTTCTCCTGCCCTGTCTGTGTGAGCTCCGCTTACCTTTCACACACCTGTCTCAGATTTTCTCTCTCTCACACACACACACACACACACACACACAAAAACACACATAAACACACAGCGACTCAACTTCTGTCTTTATTTCAGTGAGCTGAACCCACACGCACACACAAACACACACACACGCATGCAAACACACACGCGCTATATAGCTCTCTGTTTCCCTCTCTCTCACACTCTTGTTCTCTCTTTCCCTGTCTTTCAGTCTCTGTATTTCTTTCTGACTCTTTCGCTGCCTCTCTCTTTTATGGAAAAAAAAAAAAAAACTTCATCAAGTCAAACGCCGGTTTCGGCCGACACGCTGCTAACTCCACTTGCTCCCGTTAATTAATGCGAATGGTGATGGATGTTGTGGTAAACGAATAGGAGTAATCATTTCATTTCTCTTCTTCCGTTTTTTAATCAAACGTAATCCCATAAGCATGTCTGGAACTCCCAGAGTGGTTCCCAGAAAAAAAAAAAAAAAAAGTTTCATCAAATATTAAAGTATGGGATTAAAAACGTCAATGTTTTTAAGGGGATGTACAGTAATGCTGTCTTCTTGTGTGCACAGTGTGATCTGGAGAGGAAGTCCTGCCAATCCACATGAACTCAATCTTTTCTATTTTCATACTTGAGATTAGAGCAGATGAAAAACAGGATGAGAACAAGAGAAAGGGATGAAGGAGGGAGAGAGAAAAGTGATGGGAAACGAGGTCCTGCTTGAGTCACGCACTGTGTGTTATTAGTAAATTATTAGAAACCATTTCGCATTTGAAATATTACTTTCCTTAATTTTTAATACAATTCTTGAAATGAATGGTTTTAATTATTATTTTAATTATGTCCTGTTGCTATGCCAAACTGCTTGACTTCATACTCTAGGAGCAAGAGAGAACGCGATAGAGAGAGAGAGGGGAGGACATGTGTGAGACAGAGAGAGAGAGAGAGAGAGAGAAGAGAAAGTGTAAGAGAACAGTCGGTGGGAGTTCTCAGACAGTTTGTATTCCTCTCACGTCAAATCTGCTTCACACACACGGTCTTGTCTTTCAACAGCCTGAGTGTTGGGTTAAGAGGGACCAGGGAAGCAACAGCGAATTCCAATTACCTCTCTGTCCTGTTCCTGCTGCCTGTGGACCGCGGCCCGTCACACACAAACAAATCAGTGCCAGACACAGGCCAGAGCACGCAACAAACTCCAGACGGAGGAGGAAAAAAATAAATAAATAAAAAAATCACACACAGAACAAGAGTTCCTGCATAAATAAAACAAGAGCCGGGTGTAAGTTCTGCCGCAGGATACGGGAGTATCACGACCCCGACTGCTCCAGTGCGGAGGTTTATGACAACAGCAAAGAGGAGGCCTCTTCAAATTGGCAGCAAGAATGATCTGGAATTGGGGGAGCTGGTTTTGTGCTTTGATGTGAAATTCTTTGACTGGATTTTGAAGAACTACCTCTCTTAAGACGATACCTCTGTCTCACTCTGAGACTTCTGACGTTTTTTCCCGGCGCTCCAGGTTTTTTGTCTGCGTTTCCACCAATGATTCAATCTGGCCGTGTTTTGACAAAAGCCATTTAGGAACCTCATTAAAAAGTACTTTGAAGTCACAAATATGAATTTGATTTAACAATCTCATTTCAGACTCTGACAGATACGGTCGGTCTGTCTGAGGGATTTGTACCACACACTGTGTTCTTGTTAAAGCGTCATCTCCTTTTTAAATGTTTGTAAACAAATGTTTGTGGCCCTCCATCTCTATGATTATGCGGATTGTGAGTGTCATGCATAAAAATCAAAGCTCACTGAGACAGAAGAGGTAAACTCTCAGCTGCAAATGTTTGTGTTTGTGAGTGTGTCTGTGTATACATACGAGGCAGTGTATACATGTGAGGCAGTGTAAGTGTGTGTATGTATTTGTGTGCATGAAGCGGGAGAGAAAGAGAGTGAGAGTGAGAGAGTGGCATGCACGCGAGTGTGTATGTCAGGTGTGTGTGTGTGTGAGTGTGTGTCAGACGTAACTGGGCGTGTAATGGACGGTGCCAGCACAGCTGGTGCAGGGTGATCAGTATGAATGAGTGACATTACGACCGAGTTCATCTTCTTTACTCTTTAGAGCATTCGCAAGCTCTACAACTCAACATCTCAGACTCAACACTCCCAAAAAGACCAGCTTTACACACGCTTATGCACCATACCACAGCTCACGGTAAAAAATAAATGTGGTTTGGTTCATATGCATCGCATGTACATACTGATGTCACTACTTTTATACATTTGTTAGTCACAGTCATATTTCATGAGCGGAGGGACTGGACAGTGACACATCCGTTTGTTTTTATATCGATCCTTTCAATTGCGAACGAGCAAATACATCCAAAGCCTCCATTTTCTTGTTTGTTTGTTTTTTTTATTTTGTTAAGCGGCATCTGAGGTGTTGCGATACGGGGAGGTCATGGATTCACCGGAGGAAACGGCACTTCACGCCTTGGAGTCCTCTGCTTCGATCATTTTTCTCCTGTATTTGAACATCTTGTCTCTGATTGTCCTCTACATCTCAGACAACACAGAACTTTATGATGAATGTGTGCATGACAAAAATAAAGGCCCAAGCATGGGAGAAACGACATAGACGAAAAGAACAATAGCCGGTGCTTTTGTAAGTGAAACGCCGTAAGAGAAATCTCTCTCTCTCTCTTTTTAAAGATATCAACAGTTTGTACCATTTTGTGCTTTAGTATTTGTGTTATTTAAATCTTTTTAACTGAGCTGACATCAATATTTTAAAATATCTTTTTTTTAGAGTGATTTTATACTTGTATGTGCTTTCTGCCTTGACAAATATGTAGTAATGTGAGATGATCATTTAAATGTTTATCAATTTATAGTTAAAAAATGCGACCACAATATGTGCATAACCAATCACGATATGATTTTTTTGACCAACTCGTATTGTCCGACATAGCAGCTTGGACAGCATGAATAACCCACGTCATTATCACAACAGTACTGGTACTGAGAACTGAGAACCAGCTGGTTACTTAAGTGAGGTTAAAGAAACGACAACTGTGCGGTGTCCTTATCGAAAGGAGGGAATTGGATTTTCTCAGAGGCATAGAGTACCAAGTATAGGTAAGGGGTTTCAATTCCCAGTAGTGAGGGGCCAATATGACTCAATGCTCCCTGGCAAAAGCACAGCTCCGGGGCCAGACAGACTTAAAGAGAGAGAGAGAGAGAGAGAGAGAGAGAGAGAGAGATGATCTAGCAGAGTGAGTCAATGCTTTTTCTGTCCAGCCATGACTGATGTTGTTCTCCTGCAGGCAAACAGAACCGCACATTACAGAAGAATAACAGAGCTCTGAGTCTCTGAGACTGTTAACAGAGCAAAAGTCTGCCTGCATAAAAAAAAGTGGGTTTTTTTTATTAACAGCATCAAATGTATCATAAATATCACAAAGGCCGGACGGCTGCACAGAGAGTGTGGTACAGACGGTATTTTATGTCTCCTCAGAAGAGTGCTCTCAAGACCAATTTTGTTTTCCTTTATTGCTCTATGCAATTTTGCCCACTATCTCTTTCCCCAATGGTACATTTTTAACAAAACATATTAAGATTAGGTTTTTTATTAACTTGGGTTGAGGAGATTTATTGCATTTTGGGAGTGTGAGTTTTGCAAACAACTTGAGGTGACTATCCAACTATTCCCATTAACGTTTTTTTGAACGTCCCGAATTCAACAATGTAAAAAAAAGAAAAAAAAAATCACAACAGATAAGCACACAAGTGAGTGGATGTTTTATTGTACATCCGATGTTCTCTCTGTGGGAAGAGGACCCTAAAATATCCCATCATGCCTTAGAGCGATGGAAACAATTGTGGATTCGCTTTGTCACCAAATCCAAGTTTAGTTTTAATGTGTTTCTCTCATTGTTTTTTCACTAAACCTTTGTGCACACAATGGGACTGTGGAGTAACTGTTCAAAAAAAAGGGGAAAAAAAAACACCTTTGAAGAAATGGACCAAACCTGTTTACAATCCACACTCAGGAGGGTAGAAGACATCATATATAAACAAAAGCTATGAGGAAGCCTGCGAACACTGCCGCAGGGTAGATGCTGTTCTAATGAGTTACATAACTCCTTCAAGTTGGACATTCCATCAAAGTTCCCTTCTTAGAACAAATTCAACCAGAAATACTTTACATGTTTACTGAACTTCGGGACACACCCTGAAAGAACAGTTTAAGCAAAGACTCCGCATGCTAGCTCACATGCAAGGTTCCCGCATCCCTTTCAAGACATTCGATGTCCTCTATTGGTCGCTTACATTTGATTGTCTACCTGCTTGTATTAGATGAATTACATATTCTGTTGTTTCTGTTTGACTAACCATTCCATCTGTTTAGCTGAATATTCTGTTGGCTTGCTTCATTTCTCTTCATGACATCACTTCTCTCTCCATTGCTATAAATCAAAGCAGTCTCACATTCCATTGGCTCCCAGGTGCTGTTTCATAGCTTCCATTATGACATCACACACCTCTGCTTCCATTTATTCTCTCACATTTAAATAAAAGTGCATTCTACGGCTGGATTGCATGGCCTTCTTTATGACATCACTATCGCCCCAATTGATTCCTCTGAGCAGCACAGTGGGGGTGTGCCCATGTGAGTGTTGCACAGAAGTGGTTCCAATACTGCAGTGACTAGAGTCAGCTGGTGTCTGGGTGTTAGTGTTGGCACGTCCAACTAATCCAGTTAATGTTTTTCAGAATGTCCCACTCTCAATAAGGCACAAAATCACATCAATTAAGCTCTATCTGATGAATTAAATATTCTATTCTATCTGTTTGACTAACCATCCTTTCTGTTTAATTGACTATTCTACTGGCTTGCTTCATTTCTCTTTGTGACATCATTTCTCTCTCTATTGCTCTGAATCTTTGGCTCCCACATGATGATCCACAGCCTGCATTATGACATCACACACACAGGTTGCTTCCATTTGTTCTCTCACATTTAAATAAACGAACATTCTATAGCTGTTTTCCATGGCCTTCTTTATGACATCATCATCATCTCCCCTCTTGATTCCTCTGGCCCTCTAAGTTGCCCAGCAGGGGGTGTGCCCGTGTGGAGGTCATACAAAATAAATAAATGGCCCACTGATTTTAATGGATATGGAAAGCAGATTAGACATGATTACAGCGGAAGGGATAAAAGCTTCTGCCATAAAGCAGATGATTATACCGCTTTATTTCACTGACAGCCATAGCGGTGGCTCTATACAAAATAAATAAATAAATAAATAAATAAACGAACAAACAAGTAAACAAATAAATAAACAACCCCAAAAAATGGCATAATATTTGTTGTTTTACTATGCTTTTCCTCATCTAAGCCTAATAAACAGACTAATACTACATCAACAAGGCCCGTTAAAAGCACTGAGGTTTGCTTAAATAATTAAGGTTGTGTGTCTAATAGGTTCGGGTAAGGCCGCAGTAAGGATTTAAAGGCCTGCCAACGTGTGCTGCAGCCCTAACACGAGCAGGATTCTGTAGGCAGTGAGGTTAACATGTGAGGCATGTAAAGTCCTTTTAAGCATAATCGGGGGTTGGGGAAAAAAAAAAAACCCACATTCAATACCAAAGGCCCTGGGAGTTGAGATAGCAGCTGCCAAACCTCTCAGTCAGTTAGGCAGAGATGAAAAGGCATTTTACCAAAAGCAGTCGCATCTGAAATGGATGACAGCAGTGGCTAACAGGTCTAAAAAAAAAAAAAATCCTTCAGAGTTCACATCCCGGAGGGAAGAAAAAAGAAAAAACCAAAAAAAAAAAAAAAACGAGCCAATTATAAACCAGGCAGAAACACGAATGTCAACGTTCCGCCGACAATCACGGCAATTATGAGACAGAGCTGCCGTTTGAACTAAAATGCGAGACTGAGAGCATCTTCTTAAACGGAAAGAGCTCAATTATCTTCCTGCCAAGTGAACATCTAAGCTTTGGGTTACGGGACTAATCGCCAGAATCATTAAGTATACAATTCAATTAAAAAAAAAAAAAAAAAAAGGAAAGAAAAGAAAAGAAAAAAAAGCTACACAGAAATGCCCTCTGCACTTTGTGACCAGATGAATAGTGCCTACAGACTGTAGACAGAGAAAACTTGGGTGAAATAAATATATATACATATATAATTTGTTTCGAGTAACATCCATTGCTGATTATCTTTGAGCCGTATGCCGTGAAACATGGTGAACACCAACGAAGCCTTTCTTTTTTTGGGCTTTAAAGCCATACATTCCCTCCCCCACCAACAATGAACATGGAAATATATAAAAAAAACATATTTATATATGGGGTATAAACACACATGTAATACCACTTGACAGCTGCAGCATTTCAGAGGAGCAGCATGGGTGGATGGAGTAATGGAGCAGATTCATCATTTTTATATCATGAAATACTGATGATCATTTAACTTAAAGTACCTGTCTGGGCATTGGAGACATAAAACAAAGGGGCTAGCTTCTGCTCTTTTCAGGGTTAAGACAGCACTTACATTTTCAGATGATCTCACTGTCTGACTCATCTCACTGTTAACGAAGTCAACCACAACCAGGTCAAAAGGTCCACTCAGTCCTTGGTGTCTACAGTATGTGCTTTGTAAAAACCACCAAACTATTGAGAACTCAACAACAGAAAGCTTTTACAGCCACTGCAAGCACAAACATATATATATATATATTTCAAAATAAAAATGCAGAACATCCAGGTGTGTTCTGTACCATGGAACTAAAATGAAACTTCACTTTCCATGATAGTCACAGTATTCATTCATAACTGACTTTTTTCCCCCCAATATTTCTGCATTCACCTAAATACTCCATGCAACATAACTCTCAACCAACATCTGGTCCACAGCTAGTGAGTCAATGGCGAAGGACTATGGGAGTTGAAGTCTCAAGCGCTAATTATTGTGATGGTCGTGTTTAAACGTAGGGAGGTTTTCCAATACCGCTCCCCCCTTCCCTAATCCCTGGGGTGTGTGTTGGGGGATGGGTTCAGGGGCAAGGGTCAAGATATGGCAGCAATTCAAGGGCCGGACCAGCTAATCTGATTAGCTGCTGATATCAACGATGACAGCTGGGGGTACAACAAACGTTTGTGCCTGTGAAGGGCAAACACTACCGAGCGGAACACCTCCCCCCACCAACCATGCAACAGGTGTCTGGAAACATCCCGTGGTCACGTTTAATTTGCTTCAGTGAGCAAACTGAGTAACTTCACCACTCTATAATTTCACTACAGTATGTGGAGTGAAAGGCTGAGGAGGCAAATGTCTCTACATGATGGATCAATCGATAGTATTTGAAAAAAAAAAAAAAAAAAAAAAAAAGGGCAGAAAACAACAGGGAGAGGAAGTCATTATCTGTAATGAGTAGATTCATCCTTGCAGCTCTCTCAGAACCTCCCTGAGAGTTTGTGGTGGAAAGAGTCATAAATAATCAAAGAGCATATCTAGCCTCTGAGTGTTTTAAAGAAGCAGTTTTATCAAAGCCTCACGCTCCGGAACATTCTATACCTGACCCCTTCGCTGGCACTGAAGCGCTGAAACATGGCGTCTAGAGGGAAGACTCTCAGAGAGAGAGAGAGAGAGAGGGAGAGAGAGAGGGCTGTGAACACATAAACAAAAACAAACCAAAAAAAATCCATAAACAAGATGTAAGCAGTATAGGAGAGTGAGGTAACGTAAGGATAGCTTTTGAGTGGCAAACTCAAACGGCGTAAAATCACATGCACCCGAATCGCTCTAACTCTCCATCCGATTTCGGGTGGGCTGAGGAGAACAGAACGGAGCAATCATTCTCCAGTCATCAACATGCGCTGCGGCGTTTGGCGATCCGAAGGGGTCAGCTGACCTCCATTACGGCACAGGCCATTTAAACGCAATCAGCTCTCTCTCCTCCGCATGGACACTGTGTGAGCTCTTTGCCATATTGCCCCTGACAGCGCAGGGACTGGTCATTATGACTCAGAGCACAGCTGAAAATAAGACCAGGTATGAATGCACTGGTGTCACAAGCATCACTTGCTCGTGTATAATGAGTACCTCTGAAATAACCAGGGAAATGGTTCCCTCAGATGACCATCGTATCACTCAATCCCACGGCAACAGAAGCATAATATGGCCCTGTTTTAAAAACCTTTCAGTTCACTATTACTTAGCATATGAAAACACAATATATTTATCCTTTTAACTCATCACATTTCATAAACCGAATACAATTTGCACTCTATGAAATATTAACGTGACTGACGCTGTTCTGAATCCCTCGGATGACTCCTTACCCAGACGTATCTAAATGGACCGGACATGTCAAAAAGGTTAGAAGTCAAGGAAAAGGAATTTTGAGAGGGGTGAGCGCAGAACACCACAGATTCAGTTCCTACAGTAAAACACTGTGTTGAACCGTGTCTGTAATTACAGCCCCTATACAGGTTACTGACTGTTTATAAATAGGTGTGGTTTAAACTCATAACATAGAGTCAATTTCCATCACAGGTGAAAACCAGTCAGACTGTAAGAATATGTTAACACTGCTACAATATGACAAACAGCCACTTGATCATTTCTAGGAAAGCTTTAAAAAGAAAAAAAAAGGGAAAAAAAGGGAGAAAAAGAGGGGAGAGCGTTCAAAGAGAGAGCAGTTCTTTTACAAATCTCCCGATTTAGATTCAATCCACACTCCACGCCTTCAAGGTAACTTACCATTACACAATAAAATGGGGGAATAAACGGATTACAGCATCAACTAAAATAAGGGCTTCATATTAATGGTGGGGAAAAAAAACTACTTGCATTTAAGACCAAGGGAGGAGGCAGGTCCATCTGGTTTCAATCAGTCTTCTCATTTGTACTAAGTGCTAAACAACATACACCGACACGTCAGCCTCTAACAAGGCAAGCTGGATTCCTTTCATTATGCAATTGATCCTTTTTAATATTTTTTAAGCCGACAATTTCAAGCAAGCCATTGATTTTGCACACTGAGCTACGAAAGTCCCTGATGGAATGCGTGCCAAGCAATTTAATGTGCCTCGCGAAACAATGACGTTCAATTAAAACTCTGCAATACTGGATTTTAACTTTATATTGTGTAGATATCTTACCCAGGGCTGATATTTTACAACCATAGACTTGGGACACATTTCAAGTCTGACAAACTGGTAGGACAGACTGAAAACCAGATGGAGGCACTGAGCAGACAGACAAAAAAAATCACATAATATACTGATAACAATAGTCTTAAGGAAGCAATGCACAACAGATCTTCAATGCACTCTTTGTAAGATGAAGAGACCTCAAAGTTGTGACTAAAGTCGTATGTGGTGAACACGATACACCAGAGCACAAGGTGCTGGGCTCTGGCCTGGGCCCAGAAGACATGGCGTTTAATTTTTAATCATTTCTACTGCTGTGGAAGAAAAGTGCTGTTTGCTTAGCACGCGTTACATTTGTGGGTCAAAGAAGGAACACAACCATGTTTCAAAGAGATCGCAGGTTCTAACGTCGTCTTGACCCGCTGAAACTACACATCAACCAGGTCAAAGGAGACCCTTCTCCCATCTGTTTCATCATCTCCGAGAAGCTACACTTCGTTCAGTTTTGAGATTGTGTCTTCTAAAAATCGGCTCATCTCGGCAAAATGTAAGATTATGTGTTATCTTCAGTTTAGGGATTACAGAAATTCTGTTAAGTCTTATCGCTGGGGAAGTGGACCCCACTCACTGTACAAAAAACAACCAAACTGATTTCAAGTTTTAACAGGTTCCGGTAAATAAGCACACAGAACATAATCAGCTATAATGATTTTCAAACGTATTACTATTATTATTCATACTACCAGTGTGCATTATTATTATCATTACTATTATTATTATTATTATTATTATTATTATTATTGTTTTATCGTTGTTATATCTGTAATAAAAAATAAAGGAAGTGGTAATTTCCCCATATTATTATTACAATTATTATTATTATTGTTGTTGTTGTTATATTTGTAATAAAAATAGAGGAAGTAGTAGCGATTTTTCTCATATTATTCCCCTGTGTATACAGAAGCAGGTTCATACAGGGATGACTCGAAATAAGCTATTTTGGTTGCCTTGGGTTAAAGTGAACATTGTTCGAATATTGTTTTGCCCGCTGCGTTGAAGAAGCGAGTCAGGATAAACGTGGAACAATATTTGAAAACAAATGTGGATTTCCAACCCCAGCCGAACTACAATAACGTTGCAGAGATCTAATTTTAACAATAATGAACACCACTTGCTCTTCCTCCCCCGCGGTGGAAGTTCAGTGTCATATCAGGTTGCACAACTGTTTCTTGCTTGACGACCACGTATGTGGAAGGTAATACAATATGCTCAAACAAATAAAACAGAAAGCGTTCAAACACTGGACAAAATCCTCAAACTTACCAGAACAGAATCGTTATTGGCCATTTTGCCACAGTGGTGAGCTATTGTTGTAACGACTGCTGACAGTGCTCCGTTGTGTCCACAGCGGCCGGTGGCTTTGAATAAAGTTGTTTCAGCCTCTATAATGTCAAATCATACCGTCCATTAACCATTTAAATCCCGTTGGTCTACGAATTACCTGCATCCACTTAGTTTAGAGACACTGCAAACAAGGTACTTTAGAGGCGAAAGAAGACGAAGACTGCGTTGATGTAACGGTCGTTTGGAGCAGACTGCCATTCATCCCCAGGCTGAAAACACAAGACAACCTCGAGAACATTTCGTCATCGTGTTGTTTCTCACACTCCTAAAAGAAACACATCAGTATAAGGTGTAAAGTCACACCTCAGTGATAATAAATGACTCAAAACATTTGTATTGGTCGACTAGGTATATATTCAAAGGGCTTTCCGCAACACGCAACACAGTGTAACGCGAGAAAGGACTGATTACCAACCGCCTCAGTACTTACCTCATGCCTCAATTCAAACCCACGAGGACACTTCATTCGCCGCAGCTGCCCAATACATACTATCATCCACAGCCCAAAACGCGCGAAAATAATCTTCCTTACTGCAGACCGAGTCGATTGTTCATTAACCCGAAAACAAAACAGTTACTGAAAATGAGACATAATACTTCGCATAGCCAGTTTCTTCCTTGCCATTTGGTCGGAGCTGTAACATGACACGTCCCAGAGAAATCTTCTCTTAATGAGAGGGGTTGCTGCTGATGCGCAAGGGTCGGCGTGATGTGAGCTGTAGGAAGAGCGGGCACACTGTATGGGTCATGTGACGAGCATTTATTTCAATGCCGTTTCTAACTAATTGATTCTGCGACTCAGTTCATGTCTAAGCCTAACTGTTGCTTTAGCTTGAATTCGATTTACATTTACAAATACCAATGCTAAGGAGAACAAAAACAAGATCACTGCTTTCTAACTGACCCGAAGGAAACGGTCTGCACAAGCCATTCTCTTATAAGTGAGAACTATAGAAATATATAATTTATTTTTGTTGTTGCTTGTATGAAATAACTTACACTTTCTTTGAGATCTCAGCTATTAAGTGATAAATTCATACAAAATTCTCAGTGAAGTTCTAATTTGGCTTTGCTTGTAGTTTATGTAACTGGTTGTTTACACACACTCAAAGGTTTTCTGGAGTAAATTTGTAGAAGCAGATTAGGCTGGAAATGGTATGTATAACACGTTAATGCTGTTAATCCTTGTCGCAACTGCAGGGGCTGAATGCTATTAATGTAATGTGCATTCGTCTCGTGAAAGCTGCAAGTTTACCATTTCACTAGTTGATATCGCCATCTAGTGGCTAAACATATATAACAACGTGTTATACCTGGTCGTGCACTTCAAATTACTGACACGCACCCTTTGAACAGAAAAAAGAGGCTGTATTCTTCACACAATAACTTTATTATCGTATGCGCCAATAAATAGTTATTTCAATTCACACAAAATGTAAACAATAAAATGACAAATAAAATAATCTATGATGCATAACAATGCATGCAGATTCATACATTTCAGCACTATTAAATGACATTTTCCCCAAGTATAAAATACGTTATGATATTCTCCAGATTAAAAAAAACTGTACCAAAAGCACATAAATATGTTCAGCATCAAGTTTACAATGCTACATAGCTGTTTTATACCGAACATAAGAGCAGATAAGCTTATTGCGCTTAAAAAAATAAAACGGTACAAACCCACCAAATAGCCGATGACCAAGTCAATATCCGTATTTAACTTAAACACGAAACATTAAGAAAGTTCAATGGACCGTTTCAAGGTTTAATTCATAAACAATTTTATACACAAGTCACACATGCTGTACAAAATAATTTGGTTAATGTAATTCCTACAGGCTCACTGCAAATTGTGAAATTAGCTTCCTTATATTGCACAATGTTATTAGATAAATGACTAAATAAATACTAAATAAATAAATAAATAATCTTTATATGTAAGGATCGTTTGAATGTTATATGCTAGGCAAACACAGTGCTTATGCTATCACAACAATGAAAATGTTAACTGTAAATACAAAAAAAAAAAAAAAAAGAAAAAAAGACCTCAGTATCAGACTAACAGAAGTCGTCATATAGTTGGGCTACAGGGCACTGTGGAGGCCAAGTATAATCGTTATAGTCGTCACATATTTTGACAAAAAATTCTAAAGAGCTGCAACAAATTTTATGTATAGTTTTACAAATGACAAAGAATAAGTAGTATTGACAAGTATGAGATCAGTTCTTTTCAGAATGATGCACATCAATATTGCAGAACACGGTAAAACAAAATATCATATTCAACAGTCAACAGGTGGCAGCACGGTAGTATATATGATGACGTCACGACAATGCTGTCTTTGTGCTGAAGCAGAAGGGGACTAAAATGAACTAAACCTTTCTCTACAAGAAAAACTGTATCCTGCTTCTTATTACAGCTTGTGGACGCTGCATCACAACCTAAACTATTTCGGCTAAAGCTGAGTTTATTTTGCAATGCTGCAGTATTGGGGGAAGAACTACTCTCTCTCCTTCTCTACCTCTCTTTTTCAAATGAAAAAGAACATTTGAATCACTTGGTCCTGAATACATGCCAGTCTAAGACCAGTTCTTTCTATGTCTCTAATGAACACTCTCCCCTCCGAGCCTCCTTGTATGGATTTCTTCCCTCCTCATGCGTCCTTCAGACATCTCCCGCTTCTCTGTTGTCATGACATCATCGGTAACCTGGGATACCCATTGAAACAGACGGACCCAGGAAGTGAAGTAATGGCTCTGGAATGCGGAGTGACAACCAAAAATACCCCTACAATACCCCCCTCTGTGACTCTCTCTCTCTCTCTCTCTCTTTTTTTCTCTATCCCTCTTGTTCTCTCTCTTAAACACACAGATGACTGCCCATCTGAAAAACTGCCTCTCATTCTATGGGAAGAGATAGAGAAGTACTGAGGGACACTTCTAGCTTTCTTCCTCCAATTTTCGTTCAGCTTACTCAACAAGTGAACTTAGATGAGTCAGAAATTCTGAACCACCCAATTTGAGCCGCAAAATTTTCATGAAAGGGACCGATTCAACGATTCTGAGATCAACACAAATGCAGACGGTTTGAATGACTGATGGTGTGTCCACCCCTGACTGGAGAGGTCATTTCGATGATAATGTCATTCTCAGAAAACAGGATGTTAGAAAATAGATTCGATCTGGACCTTTCTCTATGAATTTAGTTTGTCTGAATGCTTTTCATTTCAGTAAGAAAAAGACCACAGGCTTTCCCTAACCAGGGGTAGCCAACCTCTGGTCAGCATCATGCTAGCCTATGCTGATACTTAGTCTCAAAACTATGAAATTGATCTTATTTGATCTCTAGATGTCCAACAGGAATTGGGATGGTCCAAAAACCCATGGTCACCAAACTCAAACAATCTCAACAGTATCACTTACCTGTCTGAAAACGCAAAATTCTATAGGCTATTCAGTGTGATTGCCACTAATATCAGGTGAGACAAATGATATTGTTTTACATGCAGCAGTTAAAAGGGAAATCAATATCTGGGTATGAAGTAAAGCAGCATAAAACATATGTTTGTGTGTGTGTGTATGTGTGTGTGTAAGCTCATACAGAATATCATTTAAAGCATGGAGAATATGTGCTGTTGTGAAAAATCTGTGCTATTGTCAATCTCAGTGATGGGTCTCCACCTCCACTACAGTCCAGTCACCCTGTGGGGAGCTGCCCTGACTATCTGGGGAGTAGCTACTGACAGAGGTGACAGTGGCAGAGGGTGAGCTGAGCTGAGGTAAGTCTGGCCACAGGCTAGTCTCCAGAGGGCTAAGGGTACCACCACCTGGCCCAGGCAGGAGAAGCAAGGGTGGGAATTCTCCATCTCCAGATAAAAGCATGGTCTGGTTGATGAGTTGCTGCACCATGTCTACCTTCTTGTTCCAGTCTAGATCCTGTGGAGGGCGACGGAGGTTTCCATTGGCGACGCGGAGCGGAAGATCGGTCGGAACGGGGTAGGACGCTTGCCGAGGAGAGCCGTTCTTCTCCGGTGTCGCACGCTCGGCCTCATCGCTACGTTCCTCCTCATCCTCGCTGGTTTCCATGGCTTCATAGATGGTGCAAAGTCCTGACGAGGGCGAAAGCAGAACTGCAGATTGACCTTTATGCTGCTGTTGCTGTTGTTTGAGTCTGTGCTGTTGCTCCAGCTCAAGCTGCCACTGGAGTAACTGACGCCTCTGCCTGTGTTCTTGCTGCTGCTGCTGCAACTGCAACTGGAGCAACTCTCTGCGCTGCCTTTCCAGCTGCCTCTGCTGCTCTTGCCTCTGCCTCTCCTCTTCTAACCATATGCGTTTCTGCCTCTCCTGCTCCTGCCTCTGTTGGATCTGCCGCAAGTGCAGCTGGTGCTGCTCCAGGCGCCGGAGCTGAGCGGTGGGTGCCAAGGCTGCCTGCGGAGCTCTAGGAGGAGGGTTAGCTTGGATCCTAACCAAGTCATTTAGATGAGTGACTGACTGCTGATGCCAAGAGTTATTCTGCATCGGAGCCAAATAATGAATCTGATTGTGGTTGACCTCTGGTTGGTTAAGAGGTGGCGAGCTTCGCTGACGTTTGTCTGCCTTTGCGTTGCTCGTGTTTTCCCCTGTGGGACAGTCAGAGTCACTTGGATTGTGTGTTATCGACAGATTTGAGTGTCACAAAAAAGGGGCCAGCCAAAAAAACAAAAAGGTATGGAGGAGGCATTCCATAATTGCAGGAAAGAGAAGACGTGAACAAAGACAGAGCAAGGTTCTTAAAGGAGCATGCAGAAAATAGTGAAGGAAACAAGTGCCGCATGAAGTCGGACTGGTTGGTCTAAGTCCATGACAAATCAACGGACCAACAAACAAACAAAAACAAAGAAAAGAAGGGATTTGCCAAGACTCTTTTGTTTTGATGCCTGTAAAAGCAAGATCAGTGTGATACCTTAGCTCTACATTCAAAAAGAGGTGATGATTTGATAAAAGTATTTCAGTGTTACTCTGTGTAAGTTGCTAACTATGAAAAAGGCTACACAAAGAATTTGTTGCTCAAGTCAAGCACTACATTCTTTGTTGATGCAATCTGCAACAGCAAAAGTAGCATGCATGCAATATCCTCAGTCTATATATCTACATATCTATATCAATATCTATAAAACTCTCTTTTATAGAAATTTGTTCCACAAGTCCAACTATTAGCTTTCAGACTGTCAGAGTAACCTTGTCTGCTCACAACTGTGGAGAATAATTGGGGGTTATATGAGGTTTACTCTAATACTCTTGTGTGATATTAAGAAAAGCTGCCATTTTTATAGCCAGCAGTAAAAATCGCTTATGAAAATACACAAACTGGTAATGTCTCTGTGCTCAATAAACTGTAACTGCACTCCAGTCTGGCACAGCCAGAGTTGTATGCAATGCTATAAATCATGATAATGGCTCACATCCAGCGCCTTGTAGATAGAGAGGCATTAATCAAAATATTCAAAAGAAACTGTAATGGTAATCATATCAATGGAAGAGGTCTGTCCAGACTGGTATTTTCCTAACATCTATATAAACTTAATTTATCCTTGGAGTATGAATATGTTTAAAGGAGCCCCAGGAGAAAGTTGTAATTTACTAAATAAACTTGAAATGATCACAAGTAAAACCACAAAAAAATGATCAGTAAGGCTAAGATAGCTTAAATAAAAAAGTATTTTTTCATCAGAAGAACAGTTTGGACAGCTAAAACACCAATAGAGTTCTTCTAGACAATCAAGTCTAAAACGACAAAAAAAAAAAAAAAACCCACAAGAATGCATAAAAAACATAAAGGTACATCTAATTAGAGAGAATATTTTCCTTTTTGTCCATTGCAGATAAACACAACACATGAAAGGTCAAAACATTGATTATATCCTCAATATATCAACGAGCCAAATTATGAAATGACAAAGATAATGAGAGAAAAGGAAAGAGGAAAAGAATGGATTGTAAATCTCTCCTGTATATAATACAGGGATACAGAATGATCCAAGGTCTTGATATTGAGGAACGAGGGGAAAGGTCAGGGAAGAAAGGGAAAAAAAAGAACAGATCTTTAGGCCAAAGATCCCTCTCCACGTTCTCATGATAAAAGACGCATTTAGGCGAGAACGAGGACCTTGGTGCTCTGTATGCATGAATGTGCAGGATCTGATGGAAAAACATATAGCAAGAGGAGGCAGTGCACAGGTTTTCTGGGCTTTCCCAAAGATGCGGGTTTGAGGACCAGCACACACATACACACACACACACACACATACACACGGGTATCAGGAGAGAGACCTAAAAGGTTCCCGGTGGATAGGATCACTTTGGGACAGTTCGTCTGTTGATGCGAACCCCAGGGTTGTCGGAGGTACATTTGCATGCCACAGAATGGGAGTCAGGGTATCAGGTTCTCTGCCATTTCATCAAAATTCCATCGTATACCAACACCATTTCAATTGAGCTTGACTTCCTGTTCCAAACCAGCTTCCAAGAGGCCAAGGAATGGTCTTTGGGATTCCTGTTCAACTTACCAAACTAATCAACAACAACAAGACATAAACATGCTAGGCTAATTCTTTTCAAACATGCTAAGGCATCGGGAAAATAAGAAGCGGGAACAGATAGCCTTGCAATGATGTTTAATGGAATTTTGAAAAACCGTTTAGCTAGTATAACCATTAATTTTTGAACATTGGTAGATCATAACGCTTGACTTGAATCAAGGTAGTACAATTTTGTTGTTAGTCACACATGCAATTTCATTTCATATCCAAATGTCCAGTACCCACTACAAGGGTCCCGATGGGTATCATTTCAAATATACAAATGCAGGGTTTCAAGATCTTCACAAATAGAAATAGTTAGTTTCCTCCGAATACAAATGTTCAACTACTGTAAACGAGACATGAATCCTGACCACTCCTAGCTGAATACTTTAAAAACACATACAATACATGACAGCCTTACTTACCAATTAATTAACTATGTTATCCTTCACAGCCATGAGAAGTTATTTTATTATGCCAAGGTAAGGAAAACAATGACTTGGTATCTAGTGTTCTGATAACTCCTAAGTTAAAGACTGTCAAAATGTAAAGCCTGTTGAATATCTAACCATTTATTTGATACTAAAACAGTTTAGTCTTGACACAGCAACAAATTAAAAGGAAAAAAAAAAAACAATAAGGCTAATTGCTATAGTGCAGGAGAAATGTGTGTGTGTACAAAGGGCAGGTAAGACAGGGTTTTTTAAACAACAACAACAACAAAAATAAAAACAAAAACAACCAGGTACAAAAAAATTAACTGACATTTGTTCGGTAAAAACAGTAGGATAAATACAAAGGTAGGTAGAGTCCATCCCACATGTTGTGTTGGGTTTCTTTTTGTTTTGTTTTTTTTTGTTTTTTTTTTTGTTTTTGTCTTTTTTCATCTTCAAAGAACTTCATCACAACAAGTCAATCAATGCAAGTTCGTGAGTGCTGTGGTATGCAGTGAGTTACTGAAAAAGTACATTCTAATAGAAAACCAGAGTAGCTACTGTACATACAAGACTTTAAGCCATACAATCAAACCATGACCATAATGATGGTAGAGCAGGAGTCAACAGCTCCAAAAAAGCCCTCCAATTTTCCTCTTTTTTTTTTTTTAATTTACTTTCATTTCCATTTTTCACTATCATTTCATCCTGTTGTATTCTAAGCAAATCACTCCAAATTGTATGCAAACAAATGACAAGGACAAGGGGAGTGGGCTTTGGGGACAAAAGGTGCATTCCAAAGGAGGGACTTTATACGTTACCTGCCAGAAAGCTATCAGTCTTATCACATACGGCAGAGTAGTAGGGTGGTTGGCCATCGGAGCTGTCACCAGGGTGCTGGGGTGAAAGGTGTGTGTCAGACTCCAGAGGATCATCTTCTTCCAAGACATTTGCTCCCGCCTTCCCACAGAGCAAGTACTCATGGGTTTCCCCTGGTTGGCCAAGTGGCAGAAGGTCTACTGGGCAGCCAAGGAGGTCTTCTACGTTGGCGGTTGCAGCCGGCAGAGTGAGCTCCTTGATGAGGGAAGGATCCTTGGCTTCGTCTGTGAGTTGGTCCTCGTTCTCCAGTGAAAAGATGCCAGGGCTCTTGCCACAGCTCTCAGCGGTGGAATGGGCATTGGAGTTGGACACAGAGCAATCAAAGCCATATGAGGCCACAGAGTTGGCTGACTGTGGTGTGCCCCCATCTTCCTCTCCTATCTGCATGTCTGCTGCCTCCTCATCCTCCTCAAGAGCTGGAAGGTTGTGAGAGGCTGGGGAGCTGTCAAAAGCTGCTGTGTCTTCAACTGGAGCATCAGGGTCGTTGATCTGCATCTCACCTTCAGTGTCACTAGCCTCGTCACCTGAGGTGGAAGGGGAAGAAGGTGCAGAAGCTGGGGCTGTTGGGGGCCCACCCAAGACCTCGTCGGCCGGGAGTGTTTCTGCCTCTTCCTCTTCTCCATCTCCACGTTCTAGATGGATGCCAAGATCCTGCTCCACGTCTGGTTGAGTGGTGGGTACAGGGGTCTGCTGCTTGTCTGATCGTGACTCCACTCCAGAGCTGCTGTCGTATTCTCGGAGCTCCTCTGGAGTGCTGGTCTCACTACTGCTGTGGGCTGCTAAGGCTGTTCCACTAAGGGTACTAGACTGGGACATAGCAACTGGTGGTGGGGCCAGAGCAGCTGACTCCATCGGGAAGGAGCTCTCCACCACATCATGGGATGCCATGTAAGCCAATGACTCTGCACACTGAGTCGGTTGCTCGCTTTGAGGGACCAGGTCAGGAGCGCTAAAATCCATGCAGACTTCAACAGGAGACTTAGTGGGTGACCCAGGATCAGCTGCCCCAAGGTCAGAGAAGGGACTAGATGCACCCTGGGAGGAAGGTGGTTGTGCCCAAGTGTCTGCAAATGGGTTTGATGAGGCCCAGGCCGTAGCCATTGGAATGGATGGTTCTGGAGCTGTCCGCGCCATGTTGTCCAGACGGCTGTCATATGCGAAATCATCCTCGTCTAAGTTTCCGTAGCTTTGAAACCTAACCTCAGTCTTTTCTTCACTAACCATCTCCACATCTTCGTCTTCCTCTTCTTCCTCCTGGTGCAGCTTGCCCTGGTCATCAGCGTTCTTTGAGCCAAAATCAAAGTCATGCTCTTCGTCACGTACTTCCTCTGCCTCATCTTCGTCATCGTTGGAGAATGCTTTGACCGCCTGGCTGCCATGGAATGGTTCTTCCCTTTCTGATGGCATCTGACTAAAATCATCTACGTTTTTGGAGCTCTGAGTGTCATCAGCGTGCAACATGTCCCAGGCAGAGCTGCTAAAATCTGAGGATCCAACCTGGAATTCCTCCATTTTTGGTGCACTGCTTGTCTCTAACACCATCCGTGGCTTTTCAATCTGCTTTTCCTCCTGTTCCTCATCCTCATCCTCATCATCTTCATTAATCTCTTCTTCAGCTTTTTCCACTGCCTCCTCTTGTTCCTGGAAGGGTGAGCTTGGAGCTGCGTGTGCAAAGTGATCTACAGGAGATGTCCTTATCAGGTCAGGCTCAGCTGTCAGACTGAAAGGTTGTTCTGCTTCCTTTTGAACTTCTGGTGCCACTTCTGTTGGCATCAGAACATCCTCTTGTGGTCTGACCTCCTCTTGAAGTAAGCTCTCTTGTGTAACTGCACTGGGGCTCAGGGACTGATCCTGTGCCCAAAGATCAGCCTCTAT
Organism: Chanos chanos; assembly: GCF_902362185.1. NCBI lineage: Eukaryota > Metazoa > Chordata > Actinopteri > Gonorynchiformes > Chanidae > Chanos > Chanos chanos. The sequence continues at coordinate 4,420,998 of NC_044510.1, forward strand.
GTGCATGCCAGCCAAGGGAGCAGAACTCTGGATTTCCATGGGCTGGACTTCTGGACCGGTAGGAGAGGATGGTGGGGACATCACTGTTGTACCAAGAGGAGACACATCATCTGCAGGTCCCTCAAGTTGGACCAAGTCCAAATGAGCAGCCAGCTGGGGTACTGTTGTGTCAGGCTTTTCTGCCTCTGCTGTCGTCTGGATGTCCTGGGTGGAGACAGGTTCCAAGTGCTCAGCGACTGGGGCAACAGCTGCCTCAACTGAAGGTTCAGGTTCTGGGGCAGCAATTGTAACTGCTGCTGCTGTAGCAGCAGCAGCAGCAGCAGTGGCCGCAGCGGTAGCCAGAGCAGGAGCAACATCTTGCTTCTCAGCTTCCTTCTTCTCACTTTCTTTGGGTGTAGCATCAGCAGAAGATTTGGGGCCTCGCTTCACAGGCATTGGAGTGCTGCTGCCCACTGCTTTCTTGGGGCTGGTTGCTTTAGCAGTGCTAGGCTTGGAGCTTGGGGTTTTGGGGCTAGCATTGACATCCTTTGAAGCTGTTGTCTTGCCTTCCTGTGTCTTGGGCCGACCAGTCTTGGTATCTGTCACCTTGGGAGTGGGTTTCTTGGAAGCAGACTCCGTCTTTGTGGTTGTGGCTGACTTGGGGGTGTCGGGCTTAGTGGTCTTGGCTGTAGAAGGACGAGTAAGAGGGGACGATGCTGGCTTTTTGGCTGCTGGAGTTGTTGGCTTGCTGACATCTGAAGAGAAATTATGCCACAATGAGACATTACTGATTTACCATAAATACTGTCCCAAAAAAAGGGGAAATTATCCAAAATTTAACAATCACAAACAAAACCAATGTAAATTCATATTCACATGAATGTTTTCAAAGAGTAAAGAAGAAAGTTCTAGAATATTGCAAAAAGGATAGAACGTGTTATAAAATCTCACCTTTCTTTATGGGTGTTGTGGTCTTCGAAGCTTGTGAAGGGGTACGGCCAGCAGAGGGAGTTGTGGTGCTAGTTTTAGAGGGTGAGGGTTTTGAAGTGGAGGAAGCTGCTTTAGCTGTGGCAGTAATGGGCTTTGTTGGGGATGTCGACGTCTTGGTTGTGGTAGAGGTTGCTGGCTTTGGAGCAGCAGAGGACGGGCGAGTACTTGTCGGACCACCAGCGGGTCTGGGGAACAAAAGGGAAGGGGTAAAATTAGCTTTTTCTAGACTGTTTCATCAAAACTGTTCAGACTGCAGATCTTCGCAAGGGTAATTGGGCATATACGCGTTCCACACAAAACTGACACCCAGTCTAAAATATTAGCGTCTGAGAAACGGCATGAGGTCTCTCCTCTTTTCAACATTCCGCACAGAAGTGGCAGGAGGGTCAGAAACTCCAAGGCTAAGCTCCAGATGAGCTGTTTTGACATGCAGTGAGAAGCCCTGTCTAGAGTAGGCACTTGTCAAGCTGTGCATTGATTAGTCATTTCCACAGCCAGGCCTGGGGCCCAGACAGGGACAGACTCAGGAACACACCGCAGGGAAGGGGGGAGGTAAACACATGAGACTGAAAAAAACAGAAACAGAGAGCAAGGGAGAATGACTGCAAAGCCTATATTTTGCTCAAGCACAACACCCCTCCTTTTCCTGTTTGGGGCCTAAGGTGATGCTAACGCAGAGCTCCCGGTTACTCCCAGTCACCAACCCCCCCACAACACACACACACACACACACACACACACACACACACACACACACACACATACACAGACATTCACACACTCTCATCACGCCACTTCTTCCTTGGAGTCTTCAGTCGTATAGACACAGGGATGACATGCACGTGCTGCCCTGAGGACAGTACAGTCATGCCGGGCACAGATCTCTATCAAGCCCCCCCCAAGCCCCCCCCCCCCCCCCCCCCCCTCCCGTGCCTGCCCTGCCTCATTTGCCTACTCACTGAGCAGTCTGTGGTGACCCCGATGACGACACGGCTGAGGCATATCTGCCTGCCGGTCCATTTGGCCCGGCCCGCCATGTCAGGTCCATGCGAAATAACCTACATCCAGTAGCCCTGGCACGAGCCTCTGATCTCCTTAACGTACGCTCCGCTGCCTGCCTGCCCCACTCTCGCTCTAAATAAAGAACAGGAGCCGGCATGATGAGGCGGGAACACAGCGAGGGCCACGTTAATCTTTAATTCTGAGAGGAGAACAAAAATAACTCCTGAAATTCCAGCGGGGGGGTATGTGGATGAAGCTAAATGCACATGCCACGAACGTTCAAGCGTTTTCACTCGGCAACGTCTGCGTGTCACGCTGTGTTTCGTTTTGGAGTAAGACGAGGGAGAAAAGCATGTTAACTCATATATGTTATGCCCTGCATTCTGTGCCGTTGAATAAATGTTACATGGAGTCCTGAAGCAGAGTTGAACAAGATGTGTTTACGAATGAAACGTTTGGAGATTAACTAACCACAGCTATTTCAGAATAACAGAATCACCTGCAAACTAAAAAAAAAAACATGAAAAACATGAAATCGATCACCTTAATAAAGACTGAGACTCACTCTACAATGCAACTAGGCTGTAATTAGTGCTGCTACATTCAAATACAGCATACATGATACTTCTCCAATTAACAACTTCCACTAAAGCAAGACTTTCCAAATCTAATATTCAGGACTCTCTAAATCTTTTATGGCATAAGGAACAAGCAGATAGGGAAAACAGTGTTTTGAATTCCATAACTGACTTTTAATCTTTTTCCTTTTAGTCCTCTGAGAACACTACTGTCATGCTTTGGCTCTCTCTAGTTGACCCTGACTGAAGGTTAACATCAATCATGATAACGCTACAACTGGACAAAAAAAAATCATTAACAGATCAATGGAATTTTAGGAATGCCAAGCTATAGGAACCAATGAGGTGAAGCCAAGGAGATGGAGAAAAGGACACCGTATGGGAATGAGGAGCACGGAAGGACGCTCTGTTAAAAGAAGAAAGAAGTATAAACAGGAGATTGTTTGGTGAAGGGGTGGGAGAATAGAATGCAAAGAGAAAGGAAGGATGATTCTGCGAGAGCATTCATCTTAATCTCTCAGATTAAATCCATATGTATAATCCAGAATGGCAGGACGACTCTATTTAGGTAGAAAACCAAGAGAGATTAGCAGGCACATAGTCAGGCAGTGAAGGGAAGGGAAGGGGGGGAGGGGGTTACAGAGAAAGAGCGGCATTACTCATCCGATTAAATACCATTAGCTTCATATCAATGTCACTTTCCACCTCCTAAGAGGTCATCAATGGGATTCTAACTTGGAGCTTTTTAATTGACTGTTATGGCACAGAAAAACCCTGATTCATCACAACAGAATGCATAAACGAGGCACTCAGTGAAACTGTGTTTGATTTATTTTTTGAAAGCGTTCCTCAGGCTGAGGAGAAGTCACTAACACCAACAGGGGGATATTAATGGAACGATTCAAATTATTTCCACACAGATTCCGAAATCCTTGAGTATTATCTCAAATACAGTTAATGACCGGGAAAAAAAAAAAATCAGAAACTAGGCCATTGTTTTTTTTTTTTGTTTTGTTTTTTTAAATATATTTTTAGGCAAGCCCCGAGGGTTCGCGCTGCACTTTAGGTGAATATGAATTAAGATTAAGGCCTAGAAACGCACTGAGGCTTACAAAAAGCGCTGAGTGAGACAGTTGGAGCAAACGCGTTAGAGCAGGCACATTTAAAGTTCATCCAAGTAGCTCTGGGGAGAACTTTGAACGAAAAATTTGACTCATTAGGCGTGCGCTCCAATGGCAAAGAGCCTCATCAACATTGACTCAAAAAAAAAAAAACCCAGAAAAAAATGGGTTGCCTGATGAGCTTCGTTGAAGCTTGAATTTGATGTGCTGCGACTGAGTCGACGACATATGCCACTTGCTTGCAGCAAAACAATCAACGGGCCGGGGGGGGGGGGGGGGGGGGGGGGGGGGGGGGGGGGGGGGGGGGGGGGGGCGGGATCTCCTCGCAAGACATCCAACTGGCAGGTTAGCACTGATGAAGTTTTAATTAAGCAGAGCGACTAGGAGCAGGAGCATTTTAGCCTGGTTAAAAACGATCACCTACCTTCAGGGATACGCACAAAACTGACATTAGCTGAACAGTGGTACAATAAACGACACAACCGGATTTGAACGCACTTCTATCACTACTGTGCGTAGACTATTAGGAAGAGGGTCACCTCTCTGAATATGTTTGAGCGTGTGTATATATGAAGCATATGAAGAGGTTGAAGACGATAGGAAGGAGTACTTATACAACAGTTTACTCTTGTTACCCACCCACCCTCCCGCCCCCCAAAAAAAACACATCTCTACATACAGAAAGGGAGTTCAAGGAAACTAAAGAAAACACACTGTGGAGTTAAGGTTTGTCAGTTGACAAACATGTTTCTCGTGCCTGAAGGGTTGAAACAGAGAAAAATGAGTCCTTGTGTTTGGTCTTACTTAGCAGAAGGAGCTCGGTGACACTGACTCCATTTGCTCAATCTCCATCTGTGTCAGCTGGCTCAAGTAAACCATCATTAACCCAAGAGAGTGAATATGCACTAAGAGGCAAGGGGCTCTTTAGGAGTAGTCAATTATAAAACAATAGCTCCAATTTAATGACACAGTTTGTTTCATGTCGCCATTGTATGATTTGGGTTGAATAAGACACTCACCATAGACCCAAAAAGGTTAGAGGTCATTCTGGACAAATTCTCAAAAGCCAAAATACATGGCAAACCTGATTATTACCCCAAGGAAAATACTGGCTTTTGGTTTTCAGGATATCTGCTGTTATTAAGGCTTGTAGCCTAATTTCGGAAGCTAAGTCCCAAAAATCAAGAGCGGCACAGTTCAACGGCAGTGTTTTCTTAAGCGAGTTCTTTCACGAAATCTGACAGAACAGTGACACGTGACGCAGCTGCGCAGAGAACCATAAAACACTGGAGTGTTTTAAAATCATCCATCAAGCCTGTAGTTGAACACGCACACACACACCTGTGCACACCCACCCACAAATGCACACACACACATACCCACCCACAAATGCACACACACACACACACACACACACACATACACACACACAGATGCGCACTTCACCTCTCCATCTATCCCCTTCCCACCCCTGTCCTGCCCCACCCCAACTGCTTCTAGAACTAATGGCTCCTCTTCCGGAAAGCTCCATTTCTTGATTAAAGTCTGCAGGGGTCTGCAGCTCTATTAAACGTGACACTGGAAATGCGCGTCAGACAGAGGCCCTTGCCGCGGTCCCGAGGAGAGCGAATTTACAGTCTGGCCGCCAAATGACTCACTACGGATAAGGTTTTAGGACTGGACACACCCACTTATGTGCCGCGGCCATATTACCGCACCATTACCTCAGCAGTCATCAATAGTTCATTCTCTCATTCAGTGAAGTCATGGCCTGACAAGATCAGTCAGCCTGTTGCGTACTCAGCTCAGATATTTCCTTCTCTTTGCCTGTGCCAAACCGTGAAACCGAGCCATCGAAATCCATGGTAAATCTGGAGAACACACCCACACAAAAGCGCCCCTCTCTTTCTCCGATTCCCCACGGCAACCACTGGCAAACAGAATCATGATTCACTAGAATGTTGTGTACTATCCATTACTTCTGACAGAGAGACACCAGCTCCCGACTGTTCACTCCATCGCATGGGGAAAGAGGGCCAGCTCATTACATTCAGATCACATGGACACACACACACACACACACACACACACACACAGAGAAATGCAAAATGGCAATCAAGCCATCTAGAATTTACATGTAAGGTTCAAACACACCCTTGGGGCACGGCTAATGTTGACAGCATTTCCTGATGCTAGAACACAGAATATTATGTGCTAAAGGTGTCCCAAGTAGAATGGCGTGCTTTCTGAAAAATATGCACCTAAATTAGCAAAAGCAAATGAACACATACACACACACACACACACACTCACACACACACACACAGTGGATCTCTTTATACACAACTGCTTATAAAAACTCAAAGATTAAACACACACATAAACATTTGTATAAAAACATACACACTCAGCCCCATAACACTAACATACTATGCAACTACGAGCCAACACAACATAGAAAAGCTAGACCTGTGTGGAAAGATCAAATGATTGAGACAAGACTGATAAGACAACCAAAATATTGAATATAGATATATAATACAGATATATATATCTGATATAGAATAGAATATAGATATATATATATATACATATATATGAGTTCTACGCAAGGGTTTCACTTAAGACTGGCTTAATCTCATCTGCCAGACTCTGTTGTAAATTCAGGCTCAGAATTGATATAGAATCAATGTGAATTAAGAGAGAAGCAGGGGGGGGGAAGTAAAGGCTAAATCTAATTAAACAAGTGATTTACAGAGCTGGGCACATGCATTTCCTGGATGAGGTGAGCTTCCAGACCGCAGTCCAGGCCTGCTTGGTAAGCTACTTCCAAAGTATCTCTGCATTTCTCTCTCTCTCTCTCTCTCTCTCTCTCTTCCTCTCACTGATTTTCCATTAGAAAAACTAGATCTCTCAAACGAATTTACAAATACAAACAGACACACAAGAAAAATCACAAACATGTTTCTCAAATGGACTAAATAAATTTACAGAGCTTTAAAACAAATCCTCAGTTTGTAGTTTCATTTACAGCACAACAGATGAGCAGCATATGAACCCTCTATCTTTCCACCTCCCCGTATCTCTGTCTCTCAAGCATACATACACACACACACACACACACAGACACACACAGACACAGACACACACACAGACACACACACACACACACACACACACACATCAGATATAAAGACTAGAACCCTTCAGGACATTCCTTGTCACCCCCTTCCCTGAGTAACAAAGGGCTCCTTTAACTCAGCCTTGGAGATGTGGTTATCTGTACGTTTATTTCTGCTGGAAAGGCCTACGGTGTGACTCAGGTACTCAGCGTAATCTGACCTGATCTGCAGGCATTCCAGGCAAAAGCCCCCCCAAAAACATTACCCCCATCGTCTCTTCATGCATTGTTTATCTGAAGCACCATGTAATCTCTGGACAGAATTCGCCAAAATAAAATAAAACAACAACAGCAACAACAAAAGAGACCCTGCAGGGCCTGGCTTGCATCGCTTGCCTGTTGGCCTACTTCTGCAGACTTCTTAAAACCCCTTTTCTGAGAAAAGATATTGTGCCCTTTTCTCCGGAGTGTTTTTCACCCCGCAGCCTTTGAACTCGGTGCCAAATTGTTCCCGGCAACACTCTTCTGTCCTGCTTAAAACTGGACTTGATGCTTAATGCAATGCTAAGTGCTATACCGCAAAAAGCACTTGAGAGCAGACGCGGGAGGAAATTTGTGTCTCCCTCTGAAAAAGCTCATCGAGCCAGGTGGCGTCTAAATCGCCCGAAGGACGCACGAAGTGAGCAAGTAATGAGCGACTGCCCAAGACTGTCTCTGAATTCCAATTAACGTCTCCCCCGCTGGGGAGACAGCTTGGAGACATAAGCACCAATGAAAGGCATACCTGGTTGTCTTGGAGACAGGTGGCCTATCAGATTTGGGTGAGGCAGTTGTACTAGGCTTGGTTGTCACTGCAGTGGCAGGCCTTGGAGCTAGAATGAGGAGAAAAACATGCAGTTAATATAAGGCTGCATGGGAATGAAGAAAACTGTGAAAACTGATATCTTGAAGGACACGTAACATGAGCTTTGTGCATGTTATCTTTCTTATTCCAAATTATTCCAACCATTCAGCCAATACACAACAGAAGATTTCAAATTACTCATCAGTATGAAACCATCAGCACTTCCCATCAACAATTCAGAAAGATAGAGGGGTCAACAACATTTAACCGCTGTACTCACCTGTGGTTTTTGGTTTGGTTTTAACACCGTTAGCTGGTAAAACTGTGGACTTCTTCGCCTGTGTCGTACCTGCTGTCTTTGTCCCGTTGGTGGCAGCTGGAGCAGTGGCAGGTCGTGTGGTACCTGCTGGCTTCTTCTCGTTCACCTTTGTGGTTGTTGTTTTGCTGCCTGGAGCACTTGCGTTGCCTACGGGGCGTTTTGACGTGGCGGAAGATGACATGCTTTTCTTATCTGGGGTCCCGGTGGCAGTCTTCTTAGCTACTCCATTTGCCTGGGGCTTCTGGACGCCATTCACCACACGGCTTTGAGCAGTGGCGGGTCGTGGTCCGGTGGTGGTTCTATTGCCTGATGTTGGTGTCTTCGTTTTGGCTGAGCCCTTCGTCTTAGCTTTCGGGTCTACGGGTTTGTCCTTATTGGTCTTGGTGTCTGCGGCGGGTGTTTCAGCCGGCTGCTGTTCCCCTTGGCCGATTTCCTCGGTTTGAGAAGGGGGTGGAGCCTCACCAGTGCCCTCCACCAATGGTGCCGCTTCATTCACGGGATCTGTGTCTAGTGCTTGCATTGGCTCCATTGTTGCCGCCTCAACGCCATCTGGTTTCATCCTGACTCAGTCCTGGTTGGTCCGTTGGCAGCACAGAACTCAGACGCTCAAGATTCAATTGGCAGGTTCAAGTAAACTGCTACTAGACAATGAAGATGAAGTCTGATCTGGAGAAAAGAAAAAACAAAAAGAGACTATTTCAGTATTATGTTTGCAGACGCTGAAATCAGCCAGGTTGGAGACACTGTGTGCTTTGTCTCTGGCAACAGTCAGATGAATAATTATGTGAACAACCAGAGAGAAAATGCCCTCTTAACAGAAAACGTCTGATGAAAAAAAGATAAAAAGCAAAGTAACTAAATCAAAAACTAAAGATATTTAGAGCAGAAAAAACAGAGAGAATGAGCATGCTGTTCTATGATGAACAACTGGTGTCGAAGACAAAAGCCTGCAAACATTAAATCGAGAAACTGTGACCAAAGGAAAATGGACACTGTAGCATCTGCAAGCCACTGACAATGGTTATTTATGCTTTCACACAAATCAGCATGTCCTTCCAAGTTTCCTAATTTTCCATTACTACATCTGCTGTATCGATGACTGAATCTTTTATTAAAAAACAAACAAACAAAAAAAACGGTAATTTGTAATGCGATTTCCAACAAACCCCTTTAGGTGTTATACAGAACAAGGACTTGTGCCTTACAACAAAGTAAAATCTCTCTGCAATCCAGATGCAGATGTTAGAGGCTTTGATTTAAGAGAATGAGCTAAACTTTCATGCATGAGCTTGGAGCGATACAGCAGCTTCAGAGGCTAGCTAGAGGAAGTGGTTTGGTCCAAGGGAGCATGGGAAAAAGAGAAAGACAGAGACTACACTGTAAAAAGATCCCTCTTGGCCTGCAGCAGGCCACTCTTGCGCCTCGATCCGGACAGCCAAAAATCTGTTATGTTTTCTCTTCCACTCCCCCAGACCCTCAGACAGCCCTGCCTCTCTCTAGCGCAGCCGTCAACTGGCTTACGCTCTGTTGGCCTCTCTTTTCGTCATCCCTCTTCCCCTTGTCCTTGACAGAATAAAGTGCTGTCTTGCTCTTTCATCCAAGACTCGTATTCATCCAACTGGTACAGCCATCCCCCTCTCCTTTTCCTCCCCTCCTCCTTCCTTCTGTCCAATATGAGATCTGTTCACTGTTAGCATTCGCACAGATGGCCAGAGCAGCTGAGCATGCCCGGCAAAAAGAAGAAGAAGAAGACGAAGAAGAAGAAGAACTGTACGTAAAAAGAGAACGAAAAAAGTAGGACTAAGGGAGAGAGACACAGAGGGATGGTGCCAAATGGAGGGAACCCGTACTACGCACACACCGCGTGATATTCTTAATGTAGCAGTAACTGCTACATTGTAAGAAAAAGAGTGACTAAGAAAGAGAGAGAAAACGAGAGAGAATGAAAAGAGAGTCCTCCGTCTCACAGCAGTGTACTGTTTCCATGACCATGTTGTTTCTGAGCTCATACGGTTCTCACACTTTTCCCTCCTTCTCGAACACCAATTGTGAATACCCAAGCGTCTTGCAATGCTGACCTCTTACTTCAATACGTAAATAAGCTAAAATCTTAACCGCTAGTGCGAAACCCCCCTTTTAGGCCCTGCGTCCTCTTTCTCCTGTTCCTGAGACTCTGGTGTGGTGCCGTGTTCCTCTCCCCCCTCACTCTGGGTGCAATAAATTTTCAGCTCCCGGCGAGAGAGAGAGAGAGAGAGAGAGAGAGAGAGAGAGAGAGAGAGAGAAGCACATCCTTCTCTCTACTCCACAGCTGGGAGATTAGCTGCACAAATGTTTATGCCAAGTTTTACATTTAGCCCATTTTCAGAAAATGCACAAACAATGGTGCAACTCGGAAGAAAACGGACCGGATGCATACGTGTACTTCATGTTTGAATAAAAGGTCCTGTTATGATCTTGTTATGATACTATCATAACAGACCCACCATACTAGAGGTAGAAATAAAAAGGGTGTTTTAGCCTTGGTTTGAGGACCATGCTGCTCCATCAGTTTTCCCTCTCATGATCTTCCGGGAAGCAGACACACAGAAAGTCGGTCCTGCTCCAGCATAAACACTGGTCACCTCTGGGTCAAAAGCCAAGACTTTCGCCTTATGTACAACGCTTTTCTGAAGCTGTCCAACCTAAAAGGGGCCTTTTTTTCCTGAAATGTTGAACTATGCCTTCTCAGTTTATTTGTCGTCAAATAACAACTTAAGAATCGAAACTTTTCCTAGTGAATCAGATCTCATTGGCTCTCAACGTCGGACTGGTCAATAGAAACAAAGGATACAAAAAAGAAAAACAGTAATGAATAGTGAACACATAATGAACACATAATGAGGAATAGCGCACAACGTAAACACACAAACACACAAGCTACTCACAGCAGGAGGAAAATGGAACTTGGTCCCATGTACATCATATCACCTCTAGTCAGAGGAAGTGCTTGTCTACTATAACAGAGGTGCTGGTGCAAACACGACTACACCTTGGCCCAAGACCTCATCTCATTATAGTAAACCAATACCTGAGCAGATGCTTAATGCCACGGAAGAGATGACGGAGATAACACCAGCTGGACAAGTTGCGCTCATCCCTCAAAGACCCACATTCAGTGTAAACAAACACTCACTTGTGCAGGCAACACAGACATCCTATACATCTAACACCCCCGCCCCCCCCCCGCCCCCCCCCCCCAAAAAAATACAACATTTTTGGCAGGTCTCCAACCAGCCGGGGAGATCCAAGGCTTTTGATTGTCTAGACACAGTCCTGTAGCGCACCCCCCCCCCCCCACCTCCCTCCTTAATCAGGTCATCTGCATATTGTACCAGTAATCTGCACTCTGGCCTCTTTTTCAGAACATCGCACACATCATGGCAATGTGTGCATGCATGCATAAATGCATACATCCTGAGATTGTGTGGGCAAAAAAAAAAACCCCACTTGAGCTACTCTATACAGTCATCCCAACAATTGGGACCCAGCATGAACGTTATGGGTTAATGCTATGTTGGCGTAGACTGCAGAGCGCTGGTGGTGTGTAATTGCACGTCCAATTGCCGAAGAAGAGGAAAACAAACAACTCGCAACTCAAAAATTATTGAGTGCTAATAGCATTTATGAATAGCTAAAGAAATCTGAGGCGCCTTTTTGCACAACAACTGTGTGGTCTCTCTGCTTGCAATCTCCCCAGGGCCTTTCTTTAAATAGTCATCAATGGAGGAATTGTGCGGGAGAGAAACCACGTTTCACATGGAGACGAGACGCTAAAGAAATCTCCTACTCCCATGACCCACCACGTAGGGCTCCGGGGGAGGAGGATGCAATTGGCAAAGGAGGATGCTGCTGGCTTCTGTTTTGGTCATTTCGAGATGTGTGTTTAAAGACTGCTGACCCCAGCAATCATCAGTCATTTATCACCACTTGGCATTTCAGTGAGATCGAGTCTCCCTTGCTAATGTGGCGTGGTGCCTGAGCTAACAGCCAATCTCCAACCACTTAGACAATGCCCTAGCTTCATGCAGTCTCTACACCCCCCCTCCCCCTCCCCCTCCCCCCCTTTTCCCTGTTCATGTCCACTGCAGGGGCCTACCAGTCCCTCTCCCCATGTCACCAGTCCAAAACACATGGGAACACAGGCCTCATTCAGGGAGGGTGACCACAGATAGGGACACTGATGCTCCTCCCCAAAAGGGTGGGGCAGGAATGTCAGCTATCTGCTCCCCAGCCGAGATGCCACACGCCTGCATAGCGACTGGGAGGGTAGAGGGCAAAGAGCTCATTTGCAAATGGACAACAAATGCAAACCGGTATGGCCAAGCAATCCCCCCCCCCCCCCCCCCCCCCCCCCCCCCAAAAAAAAGTAAATGAAGCCTCAATCTCAGCTGAGGGGGTTGAGACCCATCATCAGTGCTACAGTAAAAACTCTCTTAGTGGGACTAGAGAGTGCAAAAGACAAGCTTATTTGACAATGGAGCAAAATGTTCATATCTCCAAAAATACATCTGTTAAACTAAAACAGGCCATAACTTTGGATAATATTTACTAAATTATCTGCTCACTAAACCCCAAACAAAAACAGAACACCGAATAATGGTTTATTGGTTCCAGCGCTACCTGTTTTTCTTTCAACGTGCTAAGGATTGTAAACTTGGAAACTGTCCATTTAAAAACTAACACATCATTATAAGCACAACAAAATGGAAATGATCAGTATTTCTGTGACAGGTTTTTGCTTGGTAGCATTAAAGGCTAACAATGGATCCAAGAAGTAAAGAACTGAAAATTTTAGATTGAAGGGCTAGGTAAGAAACTACTTGTGGGTATTTCAGAGGCATGTTTTCAGTTATAAAATGTTCCAGGACCCAAGGCCTCCGGCCGTGCAATAATTAGGGGTGAGTTATATAATTATCCTGGTACGTACCATTGAGTGCCACTAAAAAGCAAGATGCAGCATCCTACAAAATGGAGAGAGCTTCCCTTACATTATATAAAACACCCTGCAGGTGACCAACAACACACCAACAAGATTACATAATGACGCTCCTGTGATCACAGTCCCCGAAAACCATCTGCCTTGAGATACTGGACTACTGTTTCCTCTCTCCATTAACAAGACGAACTCTGTGCGAGGCACGCTGCCGCTAACGCCACTTTGACTGGACCTATTATGCTTCACCGCCCTCTGAGTCTCAGTCTGCTGGCCTCAGGCACCGTTCTATGAAGCTGGTAACTGAAGGAAGGATTGTTGCAGTGTACTTCCCAGCAAGGATGTTGGGGGGGAGTGGATGTAGAGCAGGGGATGGCACAAGGAGGCATATGACCGTCACCACTACCCAAGCTGCCAAATGCCAAGTTGCTGCTTTTAAGACTGTAATCGTCACTAGCACATTCCCAAAAACACCCTTGGACAAAGGCCAGGAAGCCACCCCAATGTTGCACACAAACAAACCACTGTGAACAAAGCAAGCTCAAGTCAACAGAATTCTTTCCAGAACATAAGGGAGGGAAAGGAAGAGGATGTAATGGCTGCTAGAATGGTGATGTCAGGACACACACAAAACAACCCCAACAAGAATTATCTTATTGAAACTGACAACTTGCCAAGAACAAAAAAAAAAACAACTTACGGGCACATAAAAATTGCAGGTAAAGTAAGGGTAGGCCTACACCTTTTTCTTGTTTACTTGCTTGATAGTCCAACAGCTTGCGTGACAGAAACCTGGACCAAATCCATGAGATAGCAGGGTAAGGTAATCCCTGTACTGTACAGGAGATTTAGGTAGGTTTTCAAGAACATCCTTCCATGGCACAGAGGCAAGCAACTGGGTTCAACCACATGTTATAATTGCAGGAACAAACGCCATAAGAACCTGCAGAGCGCAATGCACGAGACGCCTAGCCACACGCCACCCTCCTGTAAAGGAACACGTTCCAAGCCCTTCCTAACCTAGGCTTCGCATCACCCCTCCCAGTCCCCGGGAGATTTGGCTCCCTGAGGACAGCAAGATTAACACATGACAGAGCTCGTTAACCCTGGACAAAGAATGATGCTAATCCTGCCCGACTGTCCTACTGTTGAGGCCGGGGAGACAGAGAGAGAGAGAGAGAGAGAGAGAGAGTGTGCAAAAGGGACACAGGCCCAGAAAATCAAACCTTATCAAACCAAACACTGGCCATCACACCACGGCAGGAGAGGGGGGTCACAACAAACACTACTACCACAGCGTGCAGCCTATCGACAGGCAACAGCAAGTTAGGCACCCCGGATCTTGATCAGGTGACTATTAATTGAATGGAGAAAACAGTGTAGGCAAAGTGACATATGGGAAACCACACAAATGCATTAGCCCGGCATGCAGGGGCCTGCATCAGTGATACCAGTCTTCCCCCAGGGGGTGCCCAGAAATGGTGGGAGCAGAGTAGGAGGGGTCGGGCATGGTGCTTAAGAGCTTGCTTATCACCATTACCTCGATATGTCATTATACAGACTCCACTGGGGGAAGTAAATTCGATAAGCCCTGATCAGAAGCAGCTGCTGGGGTGTGATCAATGACACAAGATAGGGTGAGTGGGTGGAGGATGGGGCCGGCAGATGACATCTGGGGCTGGACAGCAAACTTACCCGCCGGCACATAGCGAGAGAAAACAACGGTATACACACACACAGGCACTACAGGAAACGACTCTACTTGTAAGAGGATTATTTGTCCCTTCCGCTTGCGGACAAGTGGACACAATCCAGATGGGATCTTTCTGGTTCTCTACACCAGGATGTAGTGGAAAAAAAACAACAACAACTTTGACCACTATTAACCAATTTGCTTAATGGCAGACCTGTTTGCTTGACAAGATCTGTCTACAACCAGCCAACAAAAGAATAGGAAATCTTAAAAGAGGAAGATAAAGCTAAACTTGATAAAAGTTTAAACTGGCATAACTTGGCACTTGATAGGAAGTTATTTAAGACAGCTGCTTTCACATTTTAAAATGAGTTTAAAGTGTACTTGATGGTATAGCAAAGATGAGCTATCTGCTGATACCATTTCTGAGCTGCCCATGTGGGTGTCAGTGAGGTAACAGTTCCAGTAAACGATGCAGACTTTATAAAGCAGCTTAAATCAAGACAATTTCATCCACATAGCACTGCTACTTGCATCTCTAAGGTTCTACACGTGATGAGCTCATAGCAGACCATGAAATCTACAGTGATCTAAAAACAGAACTCATGCCTATTCAGGAGAGATGATCTGACTGGTGAGGAGTCATGTTGACTAACATTTAAACCTTGACCACAAGTACCTCCCACTAAAAGTATGCATTACACACAAACACTGCAGATTACCATGGTTGCAACACAATACTTCTTCAAACACAGGCAACTGTTGGGAATGACAACTGCATAGCTGTGTTGGCACTATCTTGGCTGAAGCAGGGAGGAACAACTGACATATCATACCATTATCTGAAAAATACATGTTACAGTCGGAAACCACAGCTGACTGACTTGGCCCGCTTTGTCTGGGGAAAAACAATGAGGGAACAAAGCCGTAACCACGCGTCAATGGCTGTTGTGGTTCCGATAATCAGACAACTACAGCCTCTTATGCCAGCTTAAAAGACGATAAATAGGGGCGGTAAAGTCATTGGTGAGGTCATTGGGTTTCTCCTACAACTATCCGAAGAGTGTGGGTGATGGACAGAAGGATGATCCAATCCCTGAGGTCTCTAGGCATGACTGAGTCATTTCTTCAGTCCTCCGCGGGACAGGGTGACTCAGGGTGCCCTGTTCTGGCATAAAGACACTAACTGGCATCATCTTACCGAACTCCAAGCCTGAGAGCTTGGGTTAAAGGGGCATGGACATGTAATCTAGGTCATTAATTAACCTCAGAAATAAGCACAGACAGATTTGTAGAGACCCAATGCTTCGTTTGAGTATTGTGTTTACATATGTAAGCATATGCACGACTTCTGAACAAACCTGGACTTACTGAGATTTACAGTGTAGCACTTTCTTGTTCGATTAACTGTATGTATGCATGCTCTAACATACATAAATTTTGTGGTCTTTGACATACGAGTCCTTTAACAACTCATTAAACACACTTAATATTAATAATTCAATGAATATGTATGTTTTAGATGATGTTTCATTCATCACATCAGATATGAAGCAAACACATCTCCCAGTACACACGCTGCTTTTTGAAAAGAGCCAAAGAAAGAGGATAACTGAAACGTCACTAAATCAGATGAGACAGTTAAGTGGTACATTACTGTGAGTGTGCAAAAATAGTCATTCATAAAGCTTGACAGTTGAGTCAATTATGGAGATACAGCTACCGCTGAATATAATAGGACTTTTTCTTCTTGTGCCAGAACATGTGTCTCACTAAATATTTGGTCTAGACTGCAGATTCAGCAGTATCCCTTGCATTCACAAAACACATAACTGATTCAATAATAGCAAAATGAGCACTAAGAAAGATCAAGAGAACCGTGTTTATCACCATGGGACTGACGTTATTTCCTTAAACCAGTTTATTAAAAAGTTACATTCAGTAGAAAACCACAAACCAGAGATACTGGGAGACCTGTCAACAGATTTTCAGTGCTCTCAGTCTCACTGGAGGTAAATGTGGTCTGTCATTAAAAGATTTGGCTGTACTTATGATCTGGTATCCCTAATTATGTGTAATTACCTGTCAGTAAAGCTCTGCACACTCTAGGTACTAACTCTTGTATTGTAACGATCTCTTTTTTAATCAAAAGAAATATAAAAGTATCAGGAGTAGTAGTGAGCACTAATGCATATACAAACTGTGTTAAAATATAGACATCTTGCTCCCTCAATTACTATGTAAAAATACACGATTTTACAGAAGCAATCCGCTCAAAAAGTGCCCTGAAATTTGGTTACTGGGCACTTACACCACCGAGTCTCGACTTATATCATAACCATTGGAGGTTAACTTGCATTTTGGACGCTGTCCAGCCTTCCATGAAAAAAAAGCCTTTCGCTTAAATGGCCCTAGGACTGGCTTTGTTTGGAAGTGCATCAATACTTCACGGTAGATCATTGCAAAATATCGAACTGCCCTTGCCGGTAGTGACTATCACACTCCAATGTCGTTGAAGCTCAACACTAACAAACCAAGCGGAGAGGCGGAGACCTCGGGCGGTTCAAAAATTAATTGCCAATGTATGTGTGAGTGCTCTGGCAGGTTGCTCTCCCATGTCTGTTGCTAGATCTGCTGTGATGGAGACATGGTCTGGTGTTATACATTGATAGCGAACATAAGCGAGTCATCAAACTGATTATGACCGTAGCGAAATTATTGTTGTATTAATTTTTTATTTACCCCCCCCCCCCCCCCCCCCAAGTTATTTACCGTAAAGTCTCAAACGAGATAGTTTCAAACGAGATAAAAAAAAATGGAGTCTGGTGGATCGTTAAAATTGTTTTAATTGCTGCAAACATAGCATTTTTGAAGGACATTCCCTAACTGAGTGAGCAACTGGATTATTAGCGCTAAATTACCCAGCCTTTTGCCTTGGGCGGTCTAATGGAGGCGTCCACATAAAACTACCCAAGACTACAGAACAATGGACCCCAGCGACAGTGAGCGAGGAAAAAAAGTTTGGAGTAAACTTAGAACATTTCTTAAGAATAGAACTCCCTAATAACGGTTTGATCTCACAACACGGGGTGGTTTATAATCCGTTTTAATGCGACCGTCAATGTAATTGCTGCACGTTTCAAAAGGATTTGTGATCAATTTCAGTCACTACACGAGTCTGCCACCGCCCAATAACCCCCTCCGCTTCGATCCGATTCTGAATGCATCCAATGTCTGAGTGTGAAATGACGAAGACAACGACATTTCTGAAAACGGTTAAAAAAGAAGTGACAAATCGGAAAGGCTAAGATAAACTGATCTATCGTTATCTTCATAATTCCATTTGTCTGTCAATGGCTGGTTGGACAATGTAGAAACGTGAATCTTCTTGGTGCTTTGCTGGAAAGTACCAGTCTTTTGTCTTTTCTTTCTCACTGCAACGAGCAACAGCGGGTTTATTGTTGGTTAATACACCCAATATCGCGTTAAAATTATTTGTACATTTAGCCAATGTATTCAGGGTGATGAGAAAATCATTCCAAAAAGCAGATTTCTGAAAAGGTAGCTGAATGAGTGAGCAACACTGTAGTATTGTCTTACCTTTGGATTTTTTTAAATTAAATTTGAACTGTCGCAATATAGCAAATTAAAAACAAAACATTTACATAAAGGAAGAATAGACAGCTAACTGGCTAACGTTAATAGCTAGCCGGCGCACCTTCGCTTACCGAGCAAAGTCGCTTTTTCTCCAGCAACGCCCAATGGTCGCTCCTATTCACGGTTTCTTTTCACAACAGAGTCCAAAGATAACCCAGCAGACAGAAACTAGGGATGATCAGAACGTAAATGAAACAATGTAACACAGTCAAAGAGCCACGAGGACCTCAATGTCCTACCGCCTATATTCGAGTGAGCGATGCACGTCCCCCTGAAAAGAAAGGAAAAGCGCTTTTGGTAGTCAATGCACACTCCTTTGCCCGGACGGATGGACAGGCGGCAGTGAGGGCTTAACCACGACAGAGCGCGGGGGTGAAATTGAAAGGGATGAATAGCCAAGGAGCTTCGATTTCTCCAGCCACTGGCCAATCACGGCACAGACTGCGATTTATTCAAATGAAGGATGATGTCATTTTTCAGGCCACCTCACCCCCAGCTCCCATACCACCATCCTCTCCCTAAACTTTCACCGCTTCGCTGTCGCCCGACCCGTTCCCTCCTACACCCCCCGAATCGGCCACAACTCCTCCTCCGCTTTTCTCCTGCATGCAAAACACTCCCGCCGTTTCCTTTAAACCCAGCATTTACCGAGGGGACGCCATTATTCCCTAAACTGAATGTGTCAGACATTGTAAAACATACATTCTCTGCTATGAATCCATTAACATTTCTAATTAACAACCAGAGATGACCGTGCTGTGTTAAGGCTCGAACTACGAAAGGGTGACATAGACAGAGAAAAGATAGCCTCTACATTTCCAGTTCTTATTGAATCTCCAACCCTCTAGATCAGGCACCATATCTTAATGATAACTGAATGACAACACAGTTGTCTGCCACAGTACAGGACTCCTATTCCAGTTCTCTTCCTACCACCCTGTTCAGTATCTCCAGTGAAGTGAGAGGATGGAAGGTTGGAAGGAAAAAGAAAAAAAAATAAAGGATTTAAATCAAACGCTGAAATTAGTGCTAAGATGAACGTGGTGCCGCCACTGTAAGGTCTAAATCCTGAGACGTTCAGTGAGAAAGTCTCAGAGGCTCTGTGTGCTGTTGTTATTATACAAGCCTTTGTCTTCCTGCGCTGTTAGTTCAGATTCTGGCATTCACAGACAGACAGACAGGCTGGGTGGGCTAGCTTGCCCATTTGTCTGCTCTCTCTCTGTCTGTCTGTCTCTCTCTCTCTCTCTCTCTCCCTGTCTCTCTCTCTCTCTTACACACACACACACAAACACACACACACACACAATCCTGTGCTTCACATTGGAAGAAAGGAATGGTCTCATTTTGCCTTGACACGACAGGTGCTGTGTTGTGGAGTAGCACTAGGCAAAAAGCGTAATGCATTTAGGTTTTATTGATTGATGTCCTCAGTGATTTCTTCACGATACGCAATCTTATTATATCTGTAATGAACAAAAATTTGATCTATCTGTCTGTCTGCGTACACATACGAACCCCAGTGTCTTTGTGAACTCACATAGCTCTATGCATGGAACAGAGACACTAAAGCTGAGAGCTGACACTGTTATGGCTGACACACTCAGAAGTAACCTGTTATAATCAGAGACCTCACCACAGACAGACAGGCAGGTAGATAGATGGACAGACAGATAGACAGATAGATAGATAGATAGATAGATAGATAGATAGATAGACAGACAGACAGGCAGATAGATAGATGGATAGATAGATTGATAGATAGATAGATAGATAGATAGATAGATAGATAGATAGATAGATAGATAGATAGATCTATAATTTTACAGAGACTGACAGATACGTAGACACCTGATTGGTCCTTAGGTACTCTGACAAGTGAAGAGTATTGTGTAAAGTAAAACTGGCATTAAGGTTAGTGGCCGGTGTCAGCGTGGCATTGATGGATATATTGGCATGGTCCGGCGGGTCAGACAAAGAGAGGAAATGTTCGCTGGGAGCGGTGTTGAGTGCCGCTGGAGTGACAGGAAGGGGCAGGTCTGTACACCCGCCACTCACATCCCCTCTTATTTATCGCATTGTGTTTTTTCCCTCTCCCGGCTGACGACGCAGCTGAAGCAGACAGCACCATACACAAAAGCACTGGCATGCTGTCAACCACCGGTACACTCTGGGAACCACGGAGGAGGAACTCTCTCTCTCTCTTTCTCTCTCTCTCTCTGTTTCTCTCTCTCTCATACACACACACACAAACTACACTCCAACCAAACATACAAAGGAACTGGGTGTGTGGCTATGTGTGTGCTGTTTTTTTTACAGGCATATATGAGTGTTCCCTCAGGGGAGCGCAAGCACTGAAGAAAAACACAGCCAGAGATTTCATCTCTGCCTTGATGGAAAACGTGCCATACGCACACAGGCTACAGCGTTATGCGCGAGCGTTATCCAGGCTCGCGTAATCTCACAGGTTAGCACACGTGCCGACGCTGTCACTCAGCTGTCGGGAATGAACAGCATTTCCCAAGAGATTAGGACATGCTAAAACAACACCTGATTAACACAAGGCATATTAACATGCTAAAGCTCCGAGCTAACCGTAAACTGGATAGATTTAAATGCAAAATGGAACGTGATCTTTACAGTGTATCAAAATATGCAGCAGACATTATTCAAATATACCTGAATGCACCTATATACACTATGCAGCATTCGTAAAGAACTGAGTAAAATACGAGGGATCTTGCATTGCAGATATTTAACAGTCCTGAGAACTTCTTTGCCTATATTTTCTTTAAAAAAAAAAAAAAAAAAGGTTAACATCCATATCTATCTTTAACCAATCGTAAAAAATCCAACAAAGGCGGCACTATGTAGCTGATTGACAGGAACGGTCACGTGGTTTTGCTACTGACAAGTTTGAGCTCCCAGGATCCAGCAGTCTTTAAACCCCGTTGGCGTGTTTGACTCTCTCCATCCGGATAAAACGGGTCGATATCCGGACAGCTGGCTCCAAGTGAAAGAAATTCGGCTTCCCCCCAACGTCTCTTAATACCACATCTGAAGGGAAGTCAGTCGTAAGAGTTCACCTTTTAGAGATGTTCACAGACTCACAACACTGTGATTGTTGTGTTACATTCAAGGTGCAAAAGCTAAAAGCCAACGGAAACGAAGCAAGCATTTCAAATAACAAAATACGCTGCAGAGTACCAGCGTAAGGCACGATGTAAACCATTCAGGTACACTGATGTTTTTCTCAGTCCCTGTTGTTCCTTTTTTTAAATATTGTGTGTCATGCACGCAGAACAGAGACAGACGTCCAAACAGACAGCGAAATTAACAAAACAAACACATATGCATCGCAATATGTAGAAGGCACAAAACTTAAAAAGGAGGCTCTCACATGTCAGCTGCACTGAAGGATGGGGATTGCACCCATATCATGATTGTTAATTTGTTTGTTTATTAATTATTGAATCATATGTTGTTTTAAACTTCTGCATTAAACAAGTTTTTAGTCTTAAATAGAACCAATCGATTAGACAAACCCGGCCATAGACTTGTTCTTATTGAGCTATGCGTAAGGGAGTAATTGCCTTTGTTCTGGGGGGTGGGGGGCAGGTAATGCTGTATTGGTTGGGGGGGGGGGGGGGGGGGGCGTTGTTATGCTCTTAAGTGGCCTGGCTCCATCCTGTTCTGAATAATGTATGATGGTGTTTAGAATATTGGACAGAACCCCAGAGTACTACATTAGAGTGAGTGAGTAAGACAAGAGGCTAATCTGTCTTCTCATCTCCTTCATCCGTGTGTGTGTGTGTGTGTATTTGCACTGGAGTCCATTTAAAACCAGTCGGTAAGGGAGACAGATGTGCGTCGCTGCCCGTGGCACATTATACTACAGAAAGGATTCCTCTCTGGAGGTAGTGATGTGCTTCTGTGTCTTTTTTTTGTTTGTTGATGTCAGTTTTTATTCTGTCCATCCATTGCTTTTCTTCTTCTTCTTCTTTCATGGAACCTTTATTCATTTTTTCTTTCATTCTCCTTTCAACTCCTCCTTCTCCTTCCCTGTCTCGTTTTCCCCCTCCTCCCTCGCGTTCTTCTTCAGACAGTTATTGATTTTCGTTGATAGCAAGAGAACGCAGTTGCCTGGAGCTGTTGTGGCGCTGCGCGCCCTCTGCTGGACATTTCGAGCGCTTACATCAGGCTGTTCCGACTCCCTGGCTGAGACGGGTTAATATGAAAGGAATGAAACCTCAGGTTTTCACAATAAAACCTGACGAAACACTACTTTGTCTGACAGCTCTCTGCCCAACTGGTCTATGACTGTCTTATAAAACCAAAGACAAAAGACAACTGAACCTCCTTTTCACTTCCCCCCCTTTTTTATTCACATAATTACTTCATAGAAATACAACAATGACTCACCACATCTGCATATTTTTATTTATTTATTTAAGTTAAAAGAAAGAGGGACATCAAAACAAGTCATTTCCATTTAAGGTCATAATTTATTGAGGACTGGGGAATGGGTGTGTTAATTTAAAGTGAGATAAGAGACAATGAGATAAGAGAGCTAATTTAGTGTCAGAAATCTCTGGATTATCCCGTTCCCTATTTACACGCGCCTGCAGCAAAAACAAATTATTACCAGAGCTTCCCAACAGTGGTGCTTGATCACGGTAACGATGCCAAGGGCGCACACCTCAAAACCTCAACAGAGAAACATATCGTTTCAAAATGTTTACAATGTTTAACTTTATAATCTGAAAGAGACACAACATAGAAACACGTGCAATAAATGAAAAAAAAAAAAAAAACACATGATAAATTAAAAAAAAAAAAAAATTAAAATCCCTTCTTAGAAATGTACAATAGAGCCTTCGCAGAAAACTTTTTTTTTTTTTTTCCCTGAACAACTTCACAGTAAAAATGTGCAAAGATCATTTACATCTTTGAAAGACAGTGATGGTCCAATTAAAAGACACAGAATATGATCATTTCTTCACTGTATTTGTAATTGTTAACATGTCGCTGAAGAATCTACAGAGTCATGAAATTTTCCCTTTTCCTCTCCCATCTTCCCAAATTAGTAGTGTAAACATAAAACTGGTTCGGGTCATCACAGAGCGTTCCAGTAGGAGTCATTAGCTTTATTTGTTTGACCTCGTTTCTTCATCCTAATACCTCATTTTCTTTTTACTTTGATCTTCTCTCACTTTTACAGAAAAAAAAATGTATTTCTCTCGACCCAAATCTGAGTCAAAATTTACATTTCAAAAAGTCTTGCTGGTATAAAACACAAACACACACACGCACGCACACATGCACGCACACACACACACACACACAAACAAAACAAAACAACAAAAATTCAGATAATCATATTCTTTTTTTAAACTATCATTCTAGAATCTCTGTGAGTGCTCCTTTTTAACAGCTGTGCTCTACACAACACAAAAACACAAGCCTAAAAAAAAAGACAAAAAACAAAAACCCAAACGGTTTCAATCCGACCTGTATCATGCCTCCATGATGGGCTCAGTAGATGGGGGGGGGGGGGGGGGGGGGGGTTGGCTTTAAAAAACAAAACAAAACAAAAAACCCACACGAATAGAAAGACAAAACAGTCAGACAGGCACTGCACAGCAGAGCTGAACAAGCACAGGGGACATACTGTGCTAAAGGAGATGGTGGTTTGGGACCAAGGTTGTGGTCTGGGACTAAGGACACTCTGCTGAGAGTGCACTTGCCTAGAGGGTCATGCCCCCTTTCCTCTTCCCTTCTTCAGAACAAAACGCACCCCATAAATATTAATGAACATAGCTCCATAGCTATATTCATGGCTACAGAGCCCATAAATATTAATGGCCACAGCCAATAGCTGCAGGGTTCCCTTCTCTTACATACAATCATTTCACAGAGGACACAGAGAGAGACAGAGACAGAGAGAGAGACAGAGAGAAACTGTACACTACCTAAAACATGGTGCAAGAAAGACAACGGCGAATCAGCAAACACTATAAAACAATGCTTATGATGTCCTTATGTTCAAATATATTAGAGGCTGGCGGAAACTGGCTAAACGTGATTCTTGTTCAGTTTGTGTACTTCAGTGACTCCACCTTAAATCACCAGTGGCTATTACTTCAGACATGACACAAATCAGTGGTCAAGACAGAATTCAGTACAGCTTAAAAAAAAAAAATCTGGCATTTTAAGTCACTGATAATAATTAAAAACCCACACGCCATCACAATGACATAAAATTAACCCCTAAAATTTAACAGCAATCAAATCAATCAATGCCCAGAAATGACACAGAACATACACATGCTTTGCAAACAGACGACGGCTTGCGTGAGGTGAATTTCCTGAAAGAAACACCACTGGTTGTGCGCATGATGAATTCTCCAGACAGCCTTCAAAACTAAGTTTGTACTAGCTTAAAACCGCCCCAAGCCAAGGGAATTTTGGGTAAGTATCGACCGACAATACCAGTTCTGTGTCCGGCACATTAATAAGCCTTTTCAGAGACTGCAAAACACGATAAAACTGTCAATACAGACGTGGGGGTGGGGGTGTGTTTGTGTTAATACTATAGCACGGCCAGCAGAGGGCACTGTTGACTGAGGAGAATTGCCACTGTGATTAAAAAGCACTCATTTTAAGGCAGTGATGAAAATAAGAAATGTGATTCATTTGAATCCATAAAACACAAATCCGTTAGAACAAACACTCCCGACACTACTAAAGTAAATGTGAATGACACTTCAGTATATGGAATAACCTGCCCTAGCAGCACATTCACAGAGACTAGTCCAAAAGAGTGGCTTCCTATGACAAACACAGTGCCTCTTTCTCTCTCTCTCTCTCTCCTTCTCTCTCTCTCTCTCTCTTTCTTTCGTTCTCTCTCTAGTTGAAGCAGCAGAGGAGAGAGCAGGCGGGGGCCTCGGGGCTCCGGAACTTTCCTGAAGTGGGCGTGTCTGTGCACTCCGCAATGAAGGCATGCAGCTCTGTGATGTGGGTTGGCTCCTGGGTTTGTTGCTGCAGATACACACACGCACGCACACACACACACACACACACACACACAAAGAATGTTTAGGTTAAACTATGACTATTCAACCCCACGGAAATATCCAAAAACCAGGCAAGCACTATCTGGGAGACATATTTTTGTCATTAAAACAGATTAACTAAGATGGCCCACTCCCACCCTCCTCTTCCTCAATACCATGATGGTGTCGTAGGCTCCGGTAATGAGGGCGATGAAGAGGGACAGCACCATGTAGATGAAGAGGGAGATGAAGGTGTAGAGATACACCTGACTGAAGACCCACACGAGGGTCCCGCTGTGCTCCACCTCAGAGAACGTGGCGAACATGTCGTCCCCGTTAATCAGCGAGAACAGGCACTCCGACACCGTGGACAAGGAACGGAACTGACAGAGAAAAAGGAGAGGAGAGGAGAGAGATATGAGTTAAAGTGTCATTTTCTGACAGTCCCTTAATTTTTTTTTTAAAAACTTAAAAAAAAAAAAAGCCTGTATGCTTGAACTGGTGTTAATGAGGGTGTTGATATACTTTAATTTGATTCCAAATAAGCTTTAAATATGAACACCATGTACTTTGGCATGGTTCTGAACCGGTTTTGACGTAAAGGTTGTCATATACTTTAGTGTTGTTCTGAACTGGTTTTTAATGTAAATGCTGTCATATACTTTAGCGTGGTTCTGAACTGGTTTTAATGTGAATGCTGTCATATACTTTAGCGTGGTTCTGAACCGGTTTTTAATGTAAATGCTGTCATATACTTTAGCGTGGTTCTGAACTGGTTTTAATGTGAATGCTGTCATATACTTTAGCGTGGTTCTGAACCGGTTTTTAATGTGAATGCTGTCATATACTTTAGCGTGGTTCTGAACCGGTTTTAATGTGAATGCTGTCATATACTTTAGCGGGGTTCTGAACCGGTTTTAATGTGAATGCTGTCATATACTTTAGCGTGGTTCTGAACCGGTTTTTAATGTGAATGCTGTCATATACTTTAGCGTGGTTCTGAACTGGTTTTTAATGTGAATGCTGTCATATACTTTAGCGTGGTTCTGAACTGGTTTTAATGTGAATGCTGTCATATACTTTAGCGTGGTTCTGAACCGGTTTTTAATGTGAATGCTGTCATATACTTTAGCGTGGTTCTGAACCGGTTTTTAATGTGAACGCTGTCATATACTTTAGCGTGGTTCTGAACCGGTTTTTAATGTGAATGCTGTCATATACTTTAGCGTGGTTCTGAACCGGTTTTTAATGTGAATGCTGTCATATACTTTAGCGTGGTTCTGAACCGGTTTTTAATGTGAATGCTGTCATATACTTTAGCGTGGTTCTGAACTGGTTTTAATGTGAATTCTGTCATATACTTTAGCGTGGTTCTGAACCGGGTTTTAATGTGAATTCTGTCATATACTTTAGCGTGGTTCTGAACTGGTTTTTAATGTGAATGCTGTCATATACTTTAGCGTGGTTCTGAACCGGTTTTTAATGTGAACGCTGTCATATACTTTAGCGTGGTTCTGAACTGGTTTTAATGTGAATTCTGTCATATACTTTAGCGTGGTTCTGAACCGGTTTTAATGTGAATGCTGTCATATACTTTAGCGTGGTTCTGAACCGGGTTTTAATGTGAATGCTGTCATATACTTTAGCGTGGTTCTGAACCGGTTTTAATGTGAATGCTGTCATATACTTTAGCGTGGTTCTGAACCGGTTTTAATGTGAATGCTGTCATATACTTTAGCGTGGTTCTGAACCGGTTTTAATGTGAATGCTGTCATATACTTTAGCGTGGTTCTGAACCGGTTTTTAATGTGAATGCTGTCATATACTTTAGCGTGGTTCTGAACCGGTTTTTAATGTGAATGCTGTCATATACTTTAGCGTGGTTCTGAACCGGTTTTAATGTGAATGCTGTCATATACTTTAGCGTGGTTCTGAACCGGTTTTAATGTGAATGCTGTCATATACTTTAGCGTGGTTCTGAACTGGTTTTAATGTGAACGCTGTCATATACTTTAGCGTGGTTCTGAACCGGTTTTTAATTTGTGAATGTTGTCATATACTTTAGCGTGGTTCTGAACCGGTTTTAATGTGAACGCTGTCATATACTTTAGCGTGGTTCTGAACCGGTTTTAATGTGAATGCTGTGATATACTTTAGCGTGGTTCTGAACCGGGTTTTAATGTGAATGCTGTCATATACTTTAGCGTGGTTCTGAACCGGGTTTTAATGTGAATTCTGTCATATACTTTAGCGTGGTTCTGAACCGGTTTTTAATGTGAATGCTGTCATATACTTTAGCGTGGTAGGGTCCCAGGACAATCCAGCCACAGAAGCAGTAGCCCATGTAAATGGCAGCAGCACAGCAGCAGAAGCGGATCACGTTGGGAAACGCAGCTCTCAGAGTCACTATCAGAATCTAAACATCAAAAAAAAAAAAGGATATTAAACACTGAAACAGCTATTATAGACGAAAACCCGGCAAAAGAAAAACTAACATTCATGTATCTGATGTCAGTAGTGAGGAGTGTAGACTGATAAATGCCCATTTGTGTGCAGTGAGGCCTGTATACTTTAAAGTAACCAAATTCAGATTTCTGTGTGTCATACTCACGTTGTACTTCTGGAAGAAGCTGAGGTAACGAATAACCCCCACCCACACCAGCAGAGTGGACGTACCCAACAGAATTGCACAGCTGTCATAGGCTGACAGGTTCTGTGGGTGGAGACATCATCTATCAATCAACTTTAACAAAGGATTATTTAAGCCCACATTGAAAAAAAAAAAAAAAGAATTTCTGAAAATGAAGGTTTGGTTTTATGTGTCCCTTTAGCGTTATGAAAGAAGAGTTGCAACATAAAACATATTCAACGTAAAGAGGAGTTTCAACATTAACTCAGACTTTTCGGTGGTTTGTGAGGCAGGAGCCACAGTGAGTCTGTTCTGGCAGTGGGTAATCTTTGACATTGCTCTTCAAACTGTCCTTGACTTACTGTCCTCCACCTCTGTTCTGATGATTATGTTTTAAGTCGTAAATCCTTTTATATTATATAAATTATACATGAACAAGGATGCCCGAACACACTGAGACCCAAACAACAACAACCAATATGGCAACGTGGCGAACGGAGGTTATCGAATCAGACTATTGTGACCAAACATCGCTTCTTGAAAATAATATAACGTTAAAGGGAACAGCTGTTGTTAAGTCTGAGCGGTTGTAAGTCACGTGCATCGTAACTTGAGGACAACCTGTATTGCTGTTGATGTATATTTTTGAGAAGTTGGAATATGTCATTAATGTAAGGTTTGTTTTAATACGGCAGTGTTAATACTGAAGGTGGATAAAACATGCTGTGTGACATTATCCAGCAGTATTAAAGAGTGATGGAGAAGTATTCTGAGGGAGGGGGGATTTGAGAGTGGGGGACACAGACCTTGGCCTCAATGCCGATTTTAATGAAGCTTCCAGTGATGGTGAGAATGTCGCTGAGGATGAGGAGAAGGTACCACCCGTTTATAAACTCCATTCTGTCACCCCAGTCCACTCTACGGCTGAGACGAAGCCAAAAGTACTGCACAAACTCCTACAGCACACACGCACGCACACACACACGCGCACACGCACGCACACGAACGCACGCGCACGCACGCACGCGCACACACACACACACACGCACACACACAGAGTGAGAGAGAGAGAGAGAGAGAGGAATGCAAATGTTACATCACCGTCCATCACTCGAGTATCACCAAACTATCACACATTACATCATCAGCATTACATCACGCATCATCAAAGTGAACTGCACAAAGGCCTACAACACACACACACACACACACACACACTCACATGCACATACAGAAACATACAGACTGCATAATCATCTCTCAGAATATCTACTGAGTATGTAAGTGACAAGGGAACATATACAAACAAACAAGTTGTCACCAAGTCACTCTTACTCATTCACTTACACATTCACCCATTTATTCTTTCTTTCTTTAAGAACCTTCTGAAATGACTTTTAGTTCCAAATCAAGCCTGAACTTCGAACAAGTCAATTATTTTGTGATCAATTATTCGCTCCCTGTGTTTCTTGCTTGCTCTGTCTTACGTGTTGTAACTGCAGTCCCTTGAGGATGGAGCGTCCACACAGCACCAGAGAGAGCACACACACCACCACCACAAACACATCAAACACTTCACGACCGTAGGTCTCCCCTGCAGAGAGAGAGAGCGAGCGAGAGAGAGAGAGGGAGAGAGAGAGACAGGAAGGAAGGAAGGAAGATAATTAAAAGAAAAAGAAAAAAAAACAAATTTATGTTAAGCATTGTGAGTTATACCTCACTGTTCTATGTGTTGATATTCTTTGTGTCATTAACAAGAGGAGATTTCCCTCTTAACCACTGTGAGTCAGTAAAGCCAGAAATGTGCTATAATATACAAAGTGAATTAACATGGGAGCACGGGGCATGCAGGCTGTCTCCAAATCACAAAAAACCTGCCTCGTTTTACTGAGGGGAAAAAACAAAACTAAACTAAAAACCATTAACAGGAACTACATGAATGCACATAAATGCAAGTAACTGCTTTGCATTCCTAGTTCACAATTCTCTACACAACCTTGTGTCACATACACATACACTCTCTCTCTCTCTCTCTCTCTCTCCCTCTCTCTCTCACCATGTCCGGATACGTTGGGGTCTCTGCATTCTTGCATAGAGGCCATGTTGTTAAGACTGATCTTCACTTTACCACTGTGGGCTTTGTTATCCAGAAGAATCTGCCGATACACACACACACACACACACACACATACAAAGTCAACCTTATACCATAACAACTGACATATGAATACAAACTCAAACATCCCCACAATACACGGTACCTCTCAGCCAGGGATTAACTGTGGGTTATTAGTCTACCTTTTCAAACAATTTGCTAATACCACGTGAGAATTACCAAAGCAGGATACTTCCTTTCTAAACCTTAATGAAGAAATCGGTTCTTGACCTCAAAGCAAAGCGGCTTTCCCTCCCTCTTGCGACCGCTTTGACCGATAAACGCTGAGGAGGAGAACGTTAAGGTCCGGGCCGGGCTGCCTACCGTGATGAAGAAGGTGTAACAGTCTGGAATCTCATTATTGATGATGGTCTGAATGTTAATGGCCTTCAGCTGGAAGTCAATGGTGACGTTAATCAGCCTACGGAGATGGGAAAGAGGAAGAGACGAGAGCGGGGCGGCCATTATGTTACACGGCAAAATTTACTAGAAGCAGCTCGTTGCCACACTTTTAGCATTTCTCAGAAACTTCTGTCTGAACCAAGAGAGCTGACGAAGAGTTGGTTCATTTTTAATGAAGTTCTAAGAATAGGGAACAGTACAAATGAACAAAGAGTGAGAAGAAAGAACAGAAAGAGAGAGAGAGAGAGAGAGAGAGAGAGGGGGGGGGGGGGGGGGGGGGGGAGAGCGAGCGTAATTATCTGTATATTTCATAATGCTTTTGACAGAAATTCAAATGTGAATGAATGACATGCTGATGGCATTATTGATTAGAATGATTCAATCAGTATAGAAATCGGTAAACTGGGCTCACTTGTAAAACTGGAGGGTGAAGTTCTTGTAATCGGTTGGAAAAGGGGCCTGAGGATCTGGGGGGGGGTTCACTCCTATACAGTCTAGAGTTTTGAAGGAGGAAAGAGAAATATGATGTGGAGGCACATTTTAAAGCAGTAGCCATGGTTACCGGCTTGAACAGCGTTGACTTTTCTTTGACCCTAACTCTCCACAGTCTTCTAAAGAACACAAATCTGAATTCAAGCAGACACCTGCACTTTATCAACCACGGTTTCACATCACTATGAGAGTTAACCTCCATTTTACCAAAATGGAACACAGACAGGTGGATTAAACATCAAAGCATTCTGCTACAAAAGCTAAAATTTACATTAAAAACACAGGTTTATGCAGCGTGCTTAGGTTCAGAGAATGGAAGCGGGTTAGTCGGTGTTGCCGGGGCAACCTTTCAAAAACAGAACATTGATGTTAGCGGGGAGTTAGCAACCCGGCAGATCAAAAACCTTAAGGTCAAATCCTCACAGTAGATCTTAAAAGACAGGTACGAATATATTATAAAGCGTTGAAGTTGCCTTTTGACAGGCTTAACTGTGAATCTTGCAGGTCATTGTAAAGCTCTTGGAGGGGGTTAATAGAGGGGATTGGAGAACTGTTTGAGGAAGGCGTTTGGGCAGAAGAAGTGGTGAGTAGGTGTAAAAAACGATGACTGACACAAAGCAAGGGGCTAAGAAGAAAGCCGAAAGGGAAGCGCTTCAGCAGAGGCCCCTGCTGAGTTGTAGGTGACTAGACAATATACCAGTTAAGGGTTTATACTGGGAGAGAATGTGGGACTAATGGAACAGGACTAAGAGGGGGTTAGGGGTGTGGTACCTGTACGGCGGCTAATGTCGCGACAGATGAAAGACAAGGAAAGAGAAAGTCCTCGTTACCCGTGACAACGTGAGGATCGATGTCAAACGTGTCGTTGAGGGGGTCAATGGTGCCCTTCCTGTAGTACCGCTGACACAGAGAGAGGGCGCTGCCGTTCACGCCCGCGTCCATCACGTACGCGTAACGACCAACGGTGGTCTGGGGCAACGCCAGATACTGAGGATGAGGAGAGAAACCACAGGATGAAGTCGTAATTTTGACGACTTATGATCAAAAGATTCCCACGGTAATTAGTTTAAGATTGTAAACAAGCTTGCTCGTTTACACTCTTTC
Organism: Chanos chanos; assembly: GCF_902362185.1. Classification (NCBI taxonomy): domain Eukaryota; kingdom Metazoa; phylum Chordata; class Actinopteri; order Gonorynchiformes; family Chanidae; genus Chanos; species Chanos chanos. The sequence continues at coordinate 4,453,108 of NC_044510.1, forward strand.
CTCAGTAAAAGTGAATACAACAAGTGTACAAAACTGCACCTGTGTGGCTTTAACAAATTACCCTGTCAAACAAACAAAAATCACATGGCACTGAATTGTAAAATATAGCCAAATGCAGCCACGGAGGACAAAACACACAAAAAATGCTGAGATAATGACTGTTTATAACAGATAGTTCAACAGTTATTGCAGGTTGGATATGCTCAGCAATGTAGCACTAGTAGACGAGTTGTAACTGACCAGTTCTGTGTTAGCTGTTTAGTAGAGGTGTTGCACTATGCACTATGTTGAAATACTTGCTTTAAGGTGAGAAAGATCTGTAGTAGATGTGTTATAACTACTCTCCTGTGCAGAGGATGAGTTAAGCCTAAGTGGGTGCGCTGTAGTGGAACTGTGTCTGCTTTTCTTGTGTAGTGCATTAGTAATAGGGATGTTGCATTTGCTCTTTGGTGTAGCAGATTTGCAGTTCGCTATGGTGGAAACTGGTCTAATGTAGAGCTGTTGTGAGTGAGGTTTTACATTAGAGGTGTTGCATTTGCTCTGTGGAGCAGCAGGCATAAATGAGATGTGTTGAATTTATTCTGTTGTGCATGAGATGTGTACATGAGGTGTCGCACCTGTTCTACAGCATAGTAGATGTGATCGTACACGTCAGCCTGAGTGTGGACAGCCAGAGGGGTGTCCGAGTCGTCCTGGTAGTCTTTAAGGAAGAGGTGTTTGAAGGACTCAGTGTTCTCGTCCTTAAATGCCACAACCATCTGATTGCTCAGCCCAAACAGTACCAGCTGAGAGACAGACAGAGAATATCCATATTCACATATTAGTAAAGGACACAGACGTACCAGTGATTATGTGATAGTGTATGATGTTTAACAGGCACACTGAAATGCGCACGCGCACACACACACACACACACACACACATGCGGGCGCATGCAGGCACGCACGCACGCGCACACACACACGTGAACGCGCGCGCACACACACACACACACTTAGGCGATAATGCAGGGGGTAATATATGTAGAATGATGACTTTGGCACAAAATATTTGACATGTGCATATACAACAAAGAGCTGTTATCGATACAAATCTGTTATTTATGAGGCTGTGGAATTTACAGTCACATGCTAGAGCCCCTACCTGAACAGTGACGATTACTATCTTAAGGAGCTGCAGGACCAGTTTGAACGGTTTTCTGCCCTTGGCATGGTATTTATCACAAGGGCTCATAAAGAAATACTTCAGCTTCCTGCGCAGGGCTTCCTCTTCCTCATCCACCTGTCGGCATGGTGATCCGCCGAGGTCACGCGGAGGTGGGTTGCCATGACGGCCACCGTTGTGATCGTTTGATCCGTAGCTGGCCACAGAGATTAACAATCTGTCTTTTTCTTCAGTGGCAATACCCGTAATAGTTGGTAAAAGGAACCATATCAAAAGAGGGAAGTGAAAAATCGGTTAGTGGTTTTTACTGAGGGGTTTAATTGGTTGGATAATTAGAGACAAGCTAAGATTTTGGTTGACATTTACATGATAAATCAAGATCTCAGGGTTGTATTCAACGTACTAAATTAACAACAGGTTTGACAATAGCGTTAAAAAAAATAGAAAGATCTGTTCCTGTGTTTGTGTTTAGGTGCAAGGTGATTATGTAATTTCCCCTTTTTCCTAAGGCAATTTATGAGGCATACACATTAATGAGGAAACAACCTTTTCCCAATTTCCCAGAGGCTACACCCCTCCATCGTTAGTATATTTCCTTAAATTAATTTGCTGTAATAGTGTGAAAGGACAGACTGACTGTCCTTGCGTTCGCAGCAGTGACAGAACGATTACGTGTTTGAAAGAGCCTACATGTCGCGAGCCATTTACCACAACAAACAGAGGACAACTGTCCAGCAATACGGGCTACGTTTTCAATATCAACTCGTACCGCTTATTGTTATGCTACGAAGTATGAACAAACATATATTCATCGTAGTGGGAAATAAGGTTTCCTTGCTTTACTTCTGCTGCTACTCAGACAGAGAAAGAGAGAGAGAGAAAATATTTGACAAACCTGTGCCCTCTTCAGTGGGATGAACAGGGTGCGAACTTGCCATAACGATGTTTTGAACAACATTAATAAATTAAATTAAAATCCATTGCAATACAACGACTTCACAGAATTACGCGAAAATACATTTTAATCGATGCTAACATTTTCCGCAAAGTTTATCATAACCGCAGGGTTGAGGGGTAGCAGTCAACATAAACACACACCTCTCTCATCTCCAAACCACGACTTCCTCCTTAGTCACGTGACGACAATCATATGATTCAAACGAACCTGTGCTTAGTTGTGCGTGACGCTGAAATAGGTCGTTGCGTGGCTTTATTCAGGTTAAATACGGACATACATGTAATTTACGTTTGAAATGAAAGGCACGTTGTCATATGTTAAGAGAATAGGATTAAGAAATGAGTTTTAAGTAGACCGTTGGTGTATAGTTTTGACAGGCACAACAAAACATCAAAAAGGACAAGAGAGTCAGATAAATAAAACCCATTAAAAATAGGACACTCTGTTTCCTGAATATATTCTTTTAATATCAGTTTACATGAACATGCAACCTTTTCTTCTTTTTAAAAGTTCAGCTCCTACGTTCATATGTGTAAACCAATCACAGAATTACATGGGATTGGTGAAGGATTACATAAAATATCAAACTGTAAAGACAGGCCCCCATTAAGATGAAAAATCAAAAACTTACATACAATCTCACAATAATCAATACACAAACTCAGCATCATCATTCACAACAATAGGTATACAGGTCCACACTTCCACAGTATATGACAGTACACTCAGCCAGTGAGTATGTATTTGGAGTTTTTGATTAAATACATACACTGGACTAGGAACCGTGTTTGATGGCCTGCTATTCTAGAAAAAAACATTACAATAAATTAAGATGATACTGATCTCTGTAGGCAACATGAATTCACTGACTGTGAGAAACATACATACTTCCTGTGGGTTTGACCGCTACAGAACTTACTGATTAACTGTATGATTAAACAACAAGCTTAACTTCAGTCACATTGATTAAAAAAACCCCTCTGCAATCTATATATTTGTTTGTGGATGGACTTTGCTTACTTGATTTAGTCATATGCGGAATAGTTCAGATACTCTCTTCTCATTCATTCATTACTGTGTCTCTATCTCTCTCTCTCTCATACGCACACATCTCTGAAATTCAAGCCTATTCCGTGATTGGATTTACTCTTTCAGTCAGTCAGAATTAAACACTAGCATTCGACTAGCGTAACCAGTATCTACCAGTCAGTGACTCAAACTTATTCATCAAATGAAACTTTTTTTCATCCACAAAACACCCAAATGCGCTCGCTCGGACAAATACGCCCATCACACCCTTCATTCATTATGCAAATGAAACACTCAGTCCAGTTGCAGTACCGTTACCTTTACATTCAGATAGCCTATCCTTACTCACATTTCTCAACCCAGCCCCAAAAAAAGCTCAGCTGATTTCTTTCCGTTTATCTCCCATCAAGCGCTTTGTCTCGGGCGATGACCGATTCGTGGAACTTGATCATTAGCGTCGTGCCCTTGTGCCAGTGAGCGGTGACTTTGGCAGGAAAACCGCTGTGGGTGAGAATGGCCTCTACGATACCTGCAGTAAACGCGGCGCAGTTGAGCGTACTGTTCTCTTTGGGCACTGATATAAAAGTGTTGACGAGTGGTTCCTTCTCGATAATATAGTACGTCTTGTCGTCGTCGTTAGCCTGCTCCAGCTTATCCGCCTCTTTCCCAAACAGAGCTTTCCATACAGATACCTGGGTGAGAGGAGGAAGTCAGATCACATGAGTGTGTATTAGTGCTCTATAACGAGTCTGAAACTTGGGTGAGTTTAGGTGTCCCGCTTCACCAATACTGAACTGATGATCATCCGATCCTGTTTGCACATTTTTTATACATTTTCGTTCAAACTACTGCCTTATACAATTACGTGGATCTAATGTCCTATCAATTCTTATATCCACTACTGTGAATAAATCCTGCGCGAGATACTGCACTTCCCTCTCGCGTGGGTTGTTCCATTTTACTCGTTATTGAATACTGATCCGTACCTTGATGAAGAGCAGGATGTTAAGCACTTTGGTCTCTCTTTTGCCGTTTCTCTCTCTCAGCATCAGTACATCGAGTAGACTGGCGCCCACACTCTGTCCCATGTCCGCCAGACGCGCCTGGAGGTCTGACACAGAGTAGACGCGACTCTGACAGTACTGGACCATCTCAGAGAAAAGTAGAGCGAAAGCACTCAAACTCACCTCAGTTTTAGGGCGAGTTAATGAGCGCTCGAGAATGACAGACTTTCCTCTTGTAAAACACGTGTCCATTTGCTTAAACGAGAAACAAAGGGGCAGAGAAGCGAGATTATTTGGCATGCGGCGTCATGGAAATATGACTTAGAATGTACCTGTATTACAACTAAAAGGACATTCATAATGTAAAATGACGGCTGATAATTAACGCACTGTCGGCAAATCTAAAGAGCCGGCACAAAAATGGTAACCTTATTTTATTAGTCTTACATTTATGCATTCAGTAATGAACGACTTTGTAAATCCTACAACTGATGAAAAGTGCTATATTCAACGGTCAATGTCTGCAATACTTCATCATTTTGCAACAACAATGAAAACTTTACCTATGTTCCTATGTTCAAATCGATGTCACCGGGTAATAACTTCCGGATCACGCCTCACAGTGTATTTTAAAATAAAAGCATTCCTTTTGCAAGACAGCAAGAAAAGGGAATTGGTACCTAGAAATTAGTTTCTAGTACTTGTGAAAACTCCCGTTTTGCATGAAATTTCTATATTTTCCTGTCCAAAACTTCATCTAGTCCTTCGATTTTTAGAGGAAAGGAAAAAAAAAACTTAAGTGTATCAATTAGACACCATGTAAGTTTGGCGTCGTTTTCAATGGTGGCCACCAATAACTACCTCCTTATCACATTTATCGAGAAACGGTGCTCTGGCTTCAGTTAATGAAGTAAACTTTAAAAATATTTATATATTGTATACTGTGCGCTTCATGGTTTTTATTTGTGCTCAGTTGCTAATGTGTTGCCTGAATCAGAACAGCCACAATGAATATGATAATGTCACGTTTTCATTGGAACTTGAGAAATGGAGTTAATTTTATATCTTGCATTTTGTAAGGCTCGGTTCCCAGAAGAAATTTTGTTAAAAATATTGTACATATTTAATTAATGACAGGGGTACATGCTGAAGTGAGGGTCTGTTACGTTCAGTGTCATTAATGCTCTTACAACTTGGTGGGTTATATTTTGTCTAGGCTTAGGACCTCCTATATCATCATCTTTTGGTATTCTCTGGTAGCATTTTGAACATATTTTCTGCTCAGACTTACCCCTTGCTGACTTACACAGCTAAGTCTTTTGTCAGAGAGCACTCTAGACGACCAAAAGATCAATAAAGCTGCTGATGTCACTTAGCAATGTCTAAACAGAGAGGGCAATCTGTGACTGATTAGACTGCCATCTAGTCATCATGTGTCATCACTAACCCATCACCTCACTTGTAGCATGAATACACCACCCTGGAACTTTCACTCATGTAAGACTGTTTTATGACCACTAGAGGGGGGCCTACATTGGTATACTTATGCAGACTGAGGGAGAGAACAGAGAGACAACTCTTGTGCTGACCCTCACCTTCTTTATTTTCATTAACGTAATATGGCGATTGTTAAGAATACCGAAGGTGGCTGAACGGCTAAGCAGTTAGTTCCACAAACAAAGCCAGCAAGCAAACAAACAAACAAACAAAAGACTGGTATTAGATCAAGAGACTGTGGCAGAGGCATGCATTAATGCTGGTCCTACCAAACATATCCTTGGACATTAACAAGAGGAAGAGGAAAGCATTGCAGGCTGACATATGGAAGCTGGCTGCCCTTTCTGCAGGTATGGCTATCATACCAGTCCCCGTTTCTCATTCTTAGTGGATCTTGACATCTTGGAGTTTGCATTGAAGCGATTTGCAATGCTTTCAGTCTCGATGATACATCCAGACAGAAACATGCTGTCAAATCAGGGAAGTCCTCTGAGGAGCCGAAATCTATGCTGAAGTCCCCTCTGAATGAGATTAACAGAGATGTAATCATCAAACTCCTGACTGGCAGCATTGGCTTTGAGGTTGAAAATGTGGTGGATTACTTTCTCAGCAACATCCCCCATCATGGGATCTTTGGCAGCTGGAGTGTTATCCTTTGGCACAACCTACCACATGCTGCAGACCTGCCTGGGTGTACTGGCTGAAGATGCTGTACTGGCTGAAGTGTGCGCATTGCTGCCCTCTAGACCCCACCTTTGAAATTGCAATGTGATTTTTTAAAAATTTGCCTATATCCCAAAGTACATCTCTATAAAGGAACAGCAGAATAACCTTCTGTTACAGGTTTGGTCCTATCTATTAAACAAAACAAAACAAAACAAAACAAAACAAAACAAAACCAGACAGCAGTGCACAAAACAAACACACAAAAAAAGATAAAAGGAAACAAACAACCCTCAGTACTGTATGTAAGTAGAAGCACTTCCATGCTTATAAGCAGCAGAAATAAGTAATTATTTTTAAATGATCATTGTGCTTAAGAGTGTTAGGCAATATCATTGCAGGATATGTATTTCATCTGTTGTCTGAGAGTAGGGGATGGTAAGACAGTAAAAGTAAGTGATAAAATGCCATGTTAGTGTGTTTTAGATACTTATTGCATTCATAAGGATTGCTACATTAAATTGTCACAAAATGCATTTTTGATTGAGAGTATAACTTTGGGTATGGTTTGGGTGGCCTGGTGATGTGTGATCTGCAGTCACTGAGATGCTGTTCTTAACATAGTGTGGGATATGTATGTACCAGTTTTCCTGATTGCCGTGGCTTGCATGTATTTTATTTTCCCGCTGTGGCTAACACGACATGCTCTGTTAAAAGTTTACAAAACATTTGTTGAACTATAGGATAACATTTGCACATTATTGTCCACACTATACAAATATTTAAGGCTGGCCCCTGGGCTTCCTGTCTGAAATACACTACAAATCGACCTTTTTTTCTTTAGAATAAGTAAGGACATCTAAAGGCTGACAGTGAAGTACTGAAATAAAGACCATCCCTAGAACTGATAATGTCTGTTCACCTAATTCCAATGTTCTTCACTGTGTGACATTCCAGTGGGAGTGCATTCGCTTTCTGAATGGTATACTATTAGGCTGAGAGTGGAAGCTGGTAGAAAGTCAAAGTTACATCCTTGTCTGTTATTTTGTCATTGCTGGATTACTCAATAGAGATGATGTGAGTTATCTATGACAAAAAGTTGCTGCTGATGTACAAACGTAATATGGAAGTGCTCAACACGCATCGTTTAGACTTAAGAAGCATAACATGTGAATAATCACGGGAATAAAATAAAGAAACATAATGATTTCCGGGTTAAGTCTGTGCCTTTTTCTTTTGTTTTCTCACTTGTTGGGTTCAGCGTTCTCATATGAGAACATGCCTGGGATCCATTTGAAAACCTACACAGGCTAGTTGCATCAAGTTTGCCGAAATGAACGTCACTGACATAGCTGTTTGGTTCTCGCTCTCACAGATAAAATACTGAATGGCCTCATCGGACAAATGTGCAGGCCATTACAACAGTGCTGAAAACACAATTAAAATCTGATCTGTAGCTAGTTTTGGATTAGTTGTAACGTTCTCTGTGGCTATTGCTGCTTTTTTTTTGGAAATTTGACAGATTCTGATTGCAGGCACCAGAGCCCCCCCTCCCGAACCAAACACCAGAACCCATGGCGATGACTGGGGTTGACCTTTTCCACTGCGGCAGCTCTACTTACCTGGTTGTTTTTGACTATTTGTCCAGAGCCACTGAGATGGCAGAGTTGACCTCTAAAAACCATAAAAATACAAACAAACCCCCCCCCCCCAAAAAAAATAGTTGAAACTGATCATTAACATCCCTGACACAATGTCTTACGTCACTTATTTGTCATTTCCAGCCAGATGAAACCTACTGGTCAAATAAAAATTCACTATAATACCAAATTTTGAATGGGAATGAATAATTTTAGGCTAACTGTGTATATTGCCATATATATAGCTCTGAAAAAAAAATGAAGAGACCATTGCAAAATTCAGTTTCTCAGGTTTTACTATTTGTAGGAATGTGAACATTTTTATTTTATTCTGTAAACTATGGACAACATTCCTCCCACACTCCAAATAAATAGTCATTTAGAGCATTTATTTGCAGAAAATGACAACTGGTCAGAAATAACAAAAGGTGCAATGTTTTTAGACCTTGAATAAATGCAAAGAAAACAAGTTTATATTCACTTTTAAACACGATTCTAATGTTTTAACTTAGGAAGAGTTCAGAAATCAATATTTGGTGGAACAACCCTGATTTTCAGTCCCAGCTTTCATGCGTCTTGGCATTCTCTCCACCAGTCTTTCACATTGCTGTTGAGTGACTATGCCATTCCTGGTGCAAAAATTCAAGCAGCTTGGCTATGTTTGATGGCTTTTGACCATCCACCTTCCTCTTGATCACATTCAAGGTCTTGATCTGGCGGTCCTCCATCCACATGTTGATTGACCTGGCTGTGTGGCATGGAGCATTGTCCTGCTGGAAAAACTGATCCTCAGAGTTTGGGAACACAGAGCAGAAGGAAGCAAGTTTTCCTTCAGGATAACCTTGTACGTGGCTTGATTTATGCAGCTTTCACAAAGACAAATCTGCCCGATTCCAGCCTTGCTGAAGCACCCCCAGATCATCACTGATCCTCCACCAAATTTCACAGTGAGTGTGAGTCACTGTGGCTTGTAGGGCTCTCTGGGTCTCTGCTGTCTAACCAGTCGACCAATGGTTCTCAATCCTGCTGCTGGGGGCCCCCTGCTCTGCATATATTCCATCTATCCTTGCCCCAAACACACCTGATTAGCGTGATTAATATGCTCTTGATTAAATCAGCTGTGCTCAGCCAATCAAAAGTGCCACTGATGAGTTCAGTCAGGTAGGTAGAGCAGGGAAAGATGGAACACATGCAGAGCAGGGGTCCCCCAGGAGCAGGACTGAGAAACACTGCAGCAGAGGACCAGGTGTTGGGCAAAGCTGAAAACTGGACTCATCAGAGAAGACGAACTTACTCCAGTCCTCTACGGTCAAATCCTTATGTTCTCTTGCAAACCTCTGCCTGGCTCTTCTTTGCTTATCATCGATGAAGGGCTTTTTTCTAGATTTGCACAGCTTCAGCCCTGCCCCTAGGAGCCTGTTTCGAACCGTCCTCGCCGGTGCACTTCACCCCAGCTGCCGTTTGCCATTCTTTTTGCAGGTCACTTGATGTCATCCTACGATTTATGAGTGACATTCGAATGAGTTGGGGTTATCTTGGTCAGTGGATGAGTTGTTTTCGCCCTCTGCCAGTCTATAGCTTTGTTGTCCCCAATGTCTGCTTCTTGACCTTGTTCTTATGAACCACTGTCTTTGAAATCTTAAGAATGGAAGCAATATATATATATATATATATATATATATATATACACACACACACACACACACACACACACACACACATATAAATACATACATATATACATACATACATACATACATACATATATATACATATATATATATATAAAATTACACATTTCACAAGATTAAATGAAACTGATCCAGTTGTTTTTACATTAATATGAAATATGAGCTGTTTGGAAATGGCACCAAATAAACACACTCTCAATTCATTCACATTCTCAACTCATATTTACCTTGATTTTTCCTCCTTTTATTACCCCCCATGGAAGTCACTCTTTTCTCCAGCCATGTATTCCCCTGTTGAGTGGCTGTTGCTATGGTTACCAAGGATGCAAACCCTAAAACATGATCCAAGCATTCTGTTTTGTACAGTGTGGTGGAAATGACTGAACGTGAGGGACAGGGGTTCTTTTTATGAAAAATACAAGAAAATGTGAAGAAATATTACAATACATAATATCTTTTGTTAAAATAGACATTAATGTCTAATTTGTATTTGAACTCAACATTATTTTCAGTATTAAATTCAAAATAAAGCAGGGTTGAAGGTCCAAAGTCTGGCTTAGGGACAAAGGCAATATAGTAAAAACCATACATAAAATGCCTCTTATATAGTAAAATTAATGACTGAGCTATTACTTATTTTTTTATAAGTTCCTCTTGGTGTGAAGTAAGTGTGACAAAAATAAAAATAGATTTTTTTTCTTCCAGGGACACAAATGATCAAAGCTGAAGAATCACTATGTATATAGGCCTAATAGATACATATAGTAAATATCATCCAACAGCAACAGACAGTTTATTTATTTATTTATTTATTTGATTACTTCTTTATTTACTATTTATTTTCCCTTTCTTTCAGTAGTGTCTGGGCTGTATTTTGAGCTGTATTGCACTGGGGCTAGTGGATTTATTTTTCATTATACTGTAAAGTATAATGGCAATAAACAACAGACTAAAGTAAACTTTTGTAAATTCATTATTAATGCTTGAGTCTACCTCCTCACGTGCTTAACGTTCCCTCTGTTTTCTCTTTTCATTTTTCCTTGTGAATGAGTGCCATTTGTTATTTTTATGTTGTCAGGAAGGACCACAGAGCTGCGCACAGGTGCGGAATAAAGCTTGTTTATAGACGTGGTGAACAGTCGGGTTACCAGGGAACCAGACTGGGCTACCAGGGGACCAGAAGCAAATGACACAAAACTAGTTCGACAGTGGGCCAGAGAAACAGGTACAAAACAAGACAAGGAATAAACATACTAAGATTTGGTAATGGAGTAATAATATAAGCGGCTCAGGAAACCCACGGAGGGTGTAGACTTCGCACTGACTGATACGACAGAAGGGTTTAAATAACGAGAGGTAACAGGGGAAACCAAAGTGAGAGCAGGTGTGCAGGATGAGAATGATCAGACTGGCTAGGGAGGAGACGAGGTCGTTACTTATGTCCAACTCAAAGTGACCATTAGCTCGACTAAAGTTTGTAATACACTTTCAATGCTTTTTTTTCGTAAAGCTGTTAATATTCGCGCAGTCGCGATTTAGGAACGAACAGTCTGTGCTCGTTTGATGTTTTGTATGTAGGGTGCTGCTAGTGGTGTTGTAGTCCGTGGAAAGTTTCGTTTTCGCTTTAGTCTTGCGCCGCGGGTAGGACTGTGGGATAAAGCAAGGGATTAAGCGTTTTGTTTTCCTACCAGCCATCATTGTTTGTTTTCTTCCTTGTTTGTCTGATTCCTTGTGAAATTACACTGTCTTTTTTTGTTTGTTTCTTCGAGCTGTTCACGGAGTTGCGGTTCGGCAGTATCCACTCGGAAACACACCCACCCTTGTTTGAGCGGTAGTGTATCGTAATTACCTCTTCGATTTTTATTCTTGTAAATTTTTTATGCGGCATTTATTCGCTTAACCATCGAATTGTTGACGGAGGATAAAGAGAACGAGGCGCGCATGCTAATAATAATACATTTACACAGTGAACGTACTTTATGAGCAGAGATGGCAAAAGTAAAAGTACTCGAGTTATACTGAAAACCTTTTTTGTAAAGTGTGAGTGACTATTGTACTCTTACTTCCTAATTGGTTAGGGGGGGATTCTCTAACTCTATATAGAGTTTTATTAAGCAAAAGTACTTCTATTTTTACTTTTTCCGTCTTTGTTTGTGAGAAGCAAAGTTTAGATTCACGACTTTTGACGTAGACTATACTATCTACAGGTCGTCAGGAGACAGGTATTTTCTGAAACTATCTGTATTTATGAGACGTGAGTGAGAATTTCTGTGATAACTGGTTAGTTCACTGTTAAATCAATGTATGTAATCTGTAGCCTACTAAAAACACAGTGAGTGTGAGCTCAAACAGGGGCACCATAAGGGGGGGTGGGGGGGGGGGGGGGGGGGGGGGGTGGGTTGGACTATTCCAAGGGCCTGCACTGACAGGGGGCCCTCATAGAACTCTTATTAATCATAAGCGGCCCAATATTATATTCTTTCATAGGGCCCAAAATTTTTAGCAGTGCCCCCGAGCGCATACCATGTGTACTGTCCTATCTTTGTTGCTTTGCTGGTCCCTGCTAATGTGGGTTTGCTATTACAGAGTCCTTGCAAAGAATCATCACAGTTTGAGCTGAACCAAGAAAGATACATCTAAAAGGTATGAACTATGAATGCAGAGAGTGTGGAAACCAAGAGAAAGCATAACAGCAAAGTTTGTTTTTTTTTTTTCTCCCTCACCATCACAACATTGTTTTCACTTGACAACTACTTTCTCAGGATGCTAGCAGTCTGTCTCAGTAAAGGCAGTCTGAAGTTGAACAAGCTAGAGTGGAAGAGGTTGATGAACACAAAATGCTTACTTTTATGTCTGAGAAAACGATTAATTGTTTTGTTGTGGTAATAAAATAACTGAGCTGAGCTCAGAATAAAACAATTGGTTGTTATGATCAAAATAAAATTGAAGTCATGTGCGCTCTCTGCTTTCATATGAAAGTCATGGATGAGCCTTGCAAAATTTTCTCAGTACGATGTACAGGAATAAATGAAATCAAGTATGACTGACTATGAATAGAGGATGTGAGGGAGGATACAAGACAATGGGTCCCACTGAATGACAGAATGATAATTTGTACTTATTGTCATTCAAAATGTGCTAATTTTTTAGATTAAAGCCACACAAGTTATGCACAAATTCGGTGAGCATACCAGTAATCGCACTGTTTAGCTGAATTGCGCTACTACAGTTCTGTATTACATTAAAAAACAAAAGAAACAAGCCCCCCCCCAAAAAAAACCATTGTACTGTTAATGTTTTATACGATCTGGAGAGGAGTAGCTGAACTTCTCAGCAAGGCCCTGACACATGTCTGTCAGCAGAACTAACTGAAAGCTCTACACAGATAATTGGCATAAATTGCATTAGTATGAAAAACTAACAGCTTAGTGCTTGGATGGTCCCGAGAAAAAGATGCTAGCCTGAGTTCAATTCATGATAGTGGTGCTTATGACTTGGCTAGGTGTCCACATAAACACACCTGGTGGTGTTTACAGGAGCTGGCAGGGGACTGCTTCCGTTTTGCAGCAATGGTGGCTCCCAGTGCTTGGTCAGGATGTCAGACTAGTTGTAGGCAGATCTGGGGACCACAGCATGAACTACCACACGCATGTGGCCTCAGAAAAAGACCTCAGAGGACAGGTGAAAACGTGAGGTCAGCGATTCCAAATATGTCTGAGGAGACATGTGGTGGTTAAGGCAGCAGGGTACAGAAGGTAAATTGGCCACGAATAAATTTGCTGAAAAAGGGATAAAACTACAAGAAAAAATAAAATACTAATTGTTCAGCTTTCCCTCACTACTCATGAATTTGTTTATCTTTTTTTTTTTTCAACCAAGATGGCTTCTCTAGAGGATGGATTTGAGATAATTGATCCAAAAGACCTGGAAGAAATAAAAGAGGCCATGGAGAATAAGGACCTGTCAACTGTGGTTGAGAAGGTTCAAGATTACTTTGAGCAACAAGATCGTGTGGAACTGAACATAGCCATTACAGGGGAATCAGGATCTGGTAAATCAACATTCATCAATGCATTTCGAGGACTGGGGGATGAGGAGGAAGGCTCTGCTCCAACTGGAGTTGTTGAGACCACCATGAAACCAGAAGTTTACCCACATCCCAAATACCCAAACGTGAAAGTGTGGGATCTGCCTGGGATCGGGACACCAAACTTCAAAGCTGACGAATACCTTGAAGAAGTTGGTTTTCAGCGTTACGATTTCTTTATCATTGTCTCATCAGACCGATTCAGAGAGTGCCATGCTCAGCTGGCCAATGAAATAAATAAGATGAAGAAGAAGTTTTACTTTATTCGCTCAAAGATTGACAGCAACATTGATGCTGAAAGTAGAAAGAAGAACTTCAACAAGGAAAAGATGCTGGATGTTATCCGGAGAGACTGCATGAAAGGTTAACTCAATCTTATTTTTTTTGAAAATTCAACATTTTACTGTTGTTTTTGTTTAGGAAATTAAGAAACCTTATTGTAAAATATTGGCTGGAGAAGCAACAGTAGATATGATCTCTAAGTCATCTCTTCTTTCTTCCTAGGTCTCCAGAGCATTGGTGTGTCCTGTCCTGATGTTTTTTTGATCTCTTGTTTTGACCTGGGGAGCTATGATTTCGGTCTTCTCGAGGAAACAATGGAGAGGGAGCTCCCTCAGCACAAGAGGCATGCATTAATGCTGGCCCTACCAAACATATCCTTGGATATTAATAACAAAAAGAGGAAAGCGTTGCAGGCTGACATATGGAAGCTGGCTGCCCTTTCTGCCGGTGTGGCTGCCATACCAGTCCCTGGCCTTGGGGCATCAGCGGATGTTGGCATCTTGGTGATTGGGCTCAGACGGTTTTACAATGCCTTCAGTCTCGATGACCAATCTCTGCAGAGGCTAGCCGACAAATCGGGGAAGTCCTTTGAGGAGCTGAAATCTGTGCTGAAGTCCCCTCTGCATACTGAGATTAGCAGGAATGTAGTCATCAAGCTCCTGAACAGCAGTGTTGGCTATGCAGTGGAGAACGTGGTTGAGTATTTTCTCAGCACCATCCCTGTTGTGGGATCTCTGGCAGCTGGAGCGTTATCCTTTGGCACAATTTACTACATGCTAAATAAGTGTCTGAATGAGCTGGCTGAAGATGGTCGAAACGTCCTCATGGTCGCCCTGCAGAGCTCTGTTGATCCACCCCCGCCGAGTCACCCGGGAGAGGGGTCTGATGTTGAAAGACCCAAAGCCCCCTAAAATCTGTTTTTCAGATACTACAAAGTGTATGTCTACAAAGGAGCAACAGAGTAAACCTCTGCTGCAGGTGATGGTAGTACAAGTCAAATGACAAAATAGTCCTCTCTGTTTAGGTTTACTATATACAAGTTTACGACATTAAATTCTCAAAATATATATATATATATATCATAAAAGATGTAACTTTGGGCTGAGTAATCTGGATGTGTGAGTCATTAACGGGGTATAATCGGGGTAAACTGTTGACCTAGTGAAGTGTGATTCAAACAGCAAAATTCTTCTGTAATCTTAGTATGAGTTATATCTGTCCATGGTGCTATTATCATACACTCTGTTAAAGGATTTAAAAATTTATTCATAGCTATATGATGGTCATTGTGCTGCCTTGCTCGCAGCACAAGCATACGAAGCTTGCCTTGGGTTGCCCGTCTGGAATATGCAACAATTGACTTTTTTTCCCCCCAAATAGCTCAGCACATTTTGAGACTGAAAAATGAAGTTAAGTACTGTTCCTTGATATATGGAATGTCTGTTACCTTATTCTATTTTTCTAAATTGTGTGACATTGAAAACCAGGATGAAGCTTTTCAGTTTCAATAGTACGCTGACGGCAAATTTATGTTATTTACTCAGGAAGTTGGGGTCGTAATCAAGACACTGTTGGTTGATATGTCTTCACTGGATTAATGAGTAGAGATGATCATTTTTAAAGATTTAAATACAGAAAATGATTTCCCGACTGTTTTTGTGTGATCGCACAATAAATAAGAAAACTGGTCATTTGGATAAACTGCCATTTATTTTAAGAATTATTGCAAATTTTTGTAGGTAGTTATAGGTTATTTCTCAATGCCCTTGTTACCCCTTATTAGTGCAATATCAAAAAGTGAATCCCTTACAACTCTCCAATCTAGGCCAAAGATGGATGTATCAAGTTTGCCTGCTGCAAAAACTGCCGACATGGTAGTTTGGCTCTCGCTCTGACATATCATTTACAGGAGTCTTCTGGAATCTTCTGACAAATTGTTAGACCATTATGGTGATTTTGAAAATAGGAAGAAGAGTTGAAGTGGTTAACAAGTGATTTTTAAAGAAAAAAAAACCCATTTCAGTCCAGCAGAGAGTTTACACTAAATTTGAGTATGGTTGACTTAAAAAGACTTCTGTCAGCTTTAAATCTTAACCATTGTCCTACTACTGTACAGCACCTGTCAAATTCAGACAGCCCCCATTTCATTTGTCTTAGTGTTGTGCCTGTCTGCCAAGCATTAATACATGGTAACTTAATAGTCTTCCTGGAGCAACTCCAGCTGTGTGCACTGATTCTTTTGGTGGAGTTCGGTAAGCTCTCTCAAACATATTGACAACAGAACAGCTTAATGTTAGGGTTTGAAGACAAGCACAAGGTCAAACTCAATACTTTTGTTGAAATATAAATAGGTTGAGTATTTTTTCTAGGTGAGGTGTTACATTGCATTGTGTCATGCTATGAGACACGCAATGTAGTCAGAACACAGTTTTAGCATTCTCTGTGGCTATCGCTGCTCCTCTCTGAAAATTTTACAGATTCAGATGGCAGGCACCAGACTCCCTTCTCCAAAATCCAACACCAGAACCCATGGCGATGACTGAGTACCGACCTTTTCTCACACTGACAGCTCTACTTACCTAGTTGTCTTTGACTGCTTCTCAAGAGCCACTGAGATGGCACTGAGTTAACCTCTACCACTTCCAGTACAGCTGTATAACAGGTAAAATCATGGCTTGCTCGCAATGGTGTCCCCCTCCATGTCATCACGGATAACAGGCCCTGACTTCCCTCAGACTCTTTTCAAGACATTGTATAATCACTGGGTTTCACACACACAACCACAAGCTCCTTATTACCACAGAACAATGGGGCCATATGGAACAGGAGGTACAGACAGCTAAGCAGCTGCTGTGAAAATTCTCAGGCCTCTATCTCACCTACAGGTCAACCCTCTGTCTTAAATCGTTAAAAAGTCAGGTTGGGATAGTCACGGGTTGTGTGTCTTCAGCTTTGCACAAAAAAAAAAGTTTGATCTCTCGCTATGTTTTTATTGTACAAAAGCATATGGAGATCGGATATGGAGGCATAATGAAATAGTTCATGGATGCATTGGTTGGGATACTAAGAAATTTTATCCAACAAATCCAAATCACAGTCCAGTGGTTGGGTATATGATCAATTTGAGGTCTCAGAGACAATAGACAAACAAACAGGCGTGATCAATCATTCCTTTTATCCCAATAGCATGATCATGGGAGAGCACACTCTAGTCCATTCCAGCACAGTCTCTCCCGAAAACAGAGAAACACAGAGTATTTATACAGAAGAATAAACAGCTTACTCAGCATACAGGATGGGGGTGTTCTCTTCTAAGTATTATTCTCACTTTTCTGGTTACACTGTACCTGTTCCAAGAACTTATATCTTGTCTTCACCACAAACATCCTTGACGCTTCTTTTTTCTAGCGTAGCTTTGGACTGCACGGGTCTAAACAGTTCGACATGCTCCCCAGTTGTCGCTTACAAAACTTCCTGTGCTTCTTCCTTTGTCTGTTATTTTCACCGTGACCTTTCAATGACACTTAGGGTGTCAGGTACAAATTACATGTAGTTACAATTATATGACACACACAACAGAACATTAATGCTTTGACAATACTTAGCATAACTAAAGTAATAGTGGGTTGTTAATTAACATAACAAACATCTGTGGTTAATACATTCAAAATATTTCTCACAATGCTCCAAGTTTAATGTTAGAAAATTGTAGTCAAGGTAGGCAAAGGTGCTGTTCCGAAAAGGAAAAATAATTGGACTTTATTGAGAAGATACATTTGTTATGTGACAAATGAGAATTAGATTGTCACACCATGATCTCATTATCACAGTCAACGTATCGGCATTCAGCATCATCAGACTATTGATGACCAGTCTGAGCCACCCGTTATTCAAATCATTAGCTTCACTAGTTCTCTATTAGTTACCTTTTTACTTTCTGTGTATTTACGCCCCTCCTGTTTTCCTCTTTAGTTGATAAAGCCTACTTTTTCCTTGAGTGACTGATCATTTTCCATCTGTGTATATTCTTCCTTGTTTGCTGTAATTGCCCTCCTGGGAGGAAACGTTTGAGAACTTTCGTTTTCGGTTTAATCTTGCGCTGCAGACAGGAAACAGGGATAAGGCAAGGGATTCAGCGTTTTGTTTTCATGCAAGCCACCATTGCTTGCCTCTTTCCTTGTTTGTCTGCTTGCTTATGAAACACACAATATTTTTTGTTGCTGTTCATTTGTTTCTTCGAACTCACGGAGTTTTTGGCTCGGCAGAACCCACTCGGAAAAACACCCGCCCCTCGTTTGGGCGGTAGGACATGGTAACTACTGCTATGAATGTTATTTTTGTAAATCTTTTATATGTTTATATTAGGCCCATATCTTTTATCATTTATTCGCTCGCAAAAACTGACATCCATTTTTGTAAGTAAGTGACTATTTTGCTTAAGTATTTTTCAGGAGGGATACTTTATTCTACTTCGGAGTACATTTTTTTAGTAACAGTACTTCTACTTGTACTTTTCCACCCTTACTAATGTTGGTTTGCTCTGCTGTTCAGTTTACAGAGTAGGCTACTTGCAGAGAATCATTACACTCTGAGCTAAACCAAGAAAGATACGTCTAAAACAGAGGTGCCCAGATTCTTTCCTATGAAGGGCCAAAAATTAATCTGGATGGAGCGCCGCAAGCCCAAAATAAATGTTGATATTATGTGAAATTACATTATATTAAAATGTATTATATTTTATAGAAAATTAACACTAAATCTAAAAATAAATGTTCAATATAAGAAAAACATTTCTCTTTAACCCCCCAGCTGGCATTTCAATCAATGTTTAATCAAGGTTGAGGCTACTAGAAAGCAACAATTATAGTCACCTATTCCCAAATATTACAAATGTATAAATGAAATCTTATGCATTTTGAATTATTCACACACCTGTTAAGTTCAAGGAATCAAACAATTCACTTACTACATTACTGTAAATATGATCTGTAAATAAATCAACTTTTAAATACTGTAAATATTCATTCAATTCCTTCTAAATCAATGAACCATGTAAATTACTGTTTTACATATGAACATAAATGACATCAAATATTTATATTTTATATTCTATCAATAAACTGTATTTAGGCTCCTACAAATACTTTTACACAAAATCAGTCAACCAATGAAACAAACAAATTCTTCAAATACCATGTAATATATTAAGTATGTATGGTAGCTGCACAGAGACTGAGATGAACAGCATGTTGGCTGAGCAGAAGAATTAAATACGCTGATAATGACCTTTGGTGTTGTAGGCATGGTAGACTTATGTTGGTGGGTTTGTTACCAGGAAAAAGTCAGATGCCAACTATATTATACTGTTGGTTTATTTCTCAGTTTTATGACATCACTGATAGATTTTGTTTGTTGACTGTATTCATCAATCAATCACACAGGGGTAATAATCTTGACCTAACTTACTTATACTGCTTGTACATGTGTTTAATTGACCGAATGTCTCTTATATGAAGATGGCTGAAATAGGACAAGAATATGATGTTATTGGTCCAACTGAACTGGAGGAAATTAAAGAAGCTTTGGCCAACACGGGTCTAACAACTGCAGTAGGGGCGATTCAAGATTACTTTGAGCAACAAGAGCATGTGGAACTGAACATAGCCGTTACAGGGGAATCAGGATCTGGTAAATCAACATTCGTCAATGCATTTCGAGGACTGGGGGATGAGGAGGAAGGATCTGCTCCAACTGGAGTTGTTGAGACCACCATGGAACCAAAAGCGTACCTGCATCCTGAACATGTGAATGTAAAAGTTTGGGATCTGCCTGGGATCGGGACACCAAACTTCAAAGCTGACAAATACCTTGAAGAAGTTGGTTTTCAGCGTTACGATTTCTTTATCATTGTCTCATCAGAGCGATTCAGGGAGTGCCATGTTCAGCTGGCCAATGAAATAAATAAAATGAAGAAGAAGTTTTATTTTATTCGATCAAAGATTGATTGTAGCATCAGTGCTGAAAGCAGGAAGAAGAGCTTCAATAAGGAGAAGACCCTGAATGATATCCGGGAAGACTGTGTTAGAGGTTTGTGTATTCAAAAATATAAAATCAATACTTTAATCAAATATATATATATATATATATATATATTTTTTTTACAGAAATTAGGTTCAGCTTGCATTTGCTACACCTAACAGGGTTAAAAATGGACTAGAACTTTGATTTTATAACATTCAAAAATAACACCATCTCTTTTCCCAGGTCTTGAAAGCATCGGTGTGACCTCTCCTGACGTCTTTTTAATCTCTTGTTTTGACCTGGGGAGCTACGATTTCAGACGTCTGCAGGAGACCATGAAGAAGTCTCTTCCCCAGTTCAAGAAATATCTTCTTATGCTGGTCTTACTTCAAAGCTGACAAATACCTTGAAGAAGTTGGTTTTCAGCGTTACGATTTCTTTATCATTGTCTCATCAGAGTGATTCAGGGAGTGCCATGCTCAGCTGGCCATTGAGATAAATAAAATGAAGAAGAAGTTATTTTATTCGATCAAAGATTGATTGTAGCATCAGTGCTGAAAGCAGGAAGAAGAACTGCAATGAGGAGAAGACCCTGAGTGATATCTGGGAAGACTGTGTTAGAGGCTGGTGTATTCAAAAATATAAAATCAATACTTTAATCAATACTTGTTGAGAATCTATATATATGTGTGTGTGTGTGTGTGTGTGTGTGTGTGTGTATATATATATATATATATATGCATTACACTACTTCAGAGACTTCGCTAGGTCAACATAAAACAAGCATCATGCTACTCAGTATTCTAACCCTGTGTTATGGGTCCCAGGGATGGGGAACACCGTAACAAAAATGAAACCTGTAATACGCAGGAAAAAAAACAGGAGCAATGAGGACATGGTGCGTCCAGTTTGTCCCAGATCGCTTCTCCGGCTGTTTTATTAAACAACTCAAAACAATGGAAACACAACACATTTCTGTCTCATGCATTTCAGCCCCTCTTGTTTCATGCAGTTCCTTGCCTACTTTCACTACAGCCAGTCACTATATTCAATAATAAGTGTAAATAAAGCACACATTCACTCCAATCAGTCACCATTTCTGTGATAAACACATTTCTATTGACTTTTATATTCAATATACATCTTTAGTAATTAAAGAACCTTTTCACAGTATGCAACTGGTTGACACACTAATATTCACATCTAGTGTAATTCAAATGTAATTTACAATGTCTCTTTATATATACACCAAACTTTACATTAAGCTTCTGTAATATAGGTCGCTGAAATGTATTGACTAGAAAGTGTTTATATAACATGTTTGAACGATATATTTAGCAAAACAGACTTTAGTGTAACTAACAATCTTTGTTCAGTTTACCTCCCTCAACCATTAACTTTTACAAAGTGCGTTAATTATAAGCATATAGGTGAACAATAAATATCTAACATTAAATACATGAAACAATAAATAGCTGAAACAATAAATATGTGAAACAATGAATATCTTAACATTAACACTGAGCGGGAGCCTTTAGAAACACTATTACCGTTTAGTGAACTTGCAAGGTTACTATAGCGACCCAAAATGGCGTCCAGTCTGTCGACTCAGGAAACTTCGACAGGACTGACTTACTTTCTTTCAAATATATATACATATCAGATTTGTTACAACACTAACTTTTAGCAGACAGTCCTGTTTCTCACCTTATGAGGTAGATCGTTATGATTTATCTACAGGTTACCAACCTGTATTAAGCAGGGAAAAAAAAGAGCAATGAGGACACGGTGCGTCCAGTTTGTCCTGAAGAAACTGAGGAAACCATGGAAACGGACACCGATACCCCGAAGTGACTAAAACACAAATATACCGCCTCAATGCTACCTAAAACAAAAACATATTCCTCACCCCATAAATGTGGCCACACTATGTTAGGTGCGCCACACTTGCAAACATAAAGAGCTCGCCCCACACAGAAAGAATAAAGTTGACAAATACACTAAACACACTTGATATTAACCAGCAGACTGAAGAGCAAATTCCCGCCACACTTTTCAACGTGACGACTGAGCTCACTAACATGGGCTTCTCAGTTGCGGTTGCTGAAAACAGGAAAGTCATTTCCACAGAATTCTCTTGGGCACACAGGAGCTATTGTGACCCGTTCCAAAGAGAGGAAACACACCCCCCTTCCTGACTCCAGAAATAAACCTAATCTTTTGTACAAGACCTTCACTAGGAGGTTGGAAAGTTAATGTCACATCTAACATGAGAGCAAAGCAGCAGTCAGGTAGTGGTAGTAAAGGGTTACCTTTGATTTTTCTTTGAAAGCCTGGCAAATACATGTAGCCCTCCCACTGATGACTTGGCTTGTAACTCAATGCACATAGGGGAAATTACAGGTTGGAGGCACATTCAGTTAAATGTGTGGGTTCCATAGGTCTTAGATTATAGATATATCTATTGTGCTAATGCAAAATAGTGGCAGTAGTGACAATGCATAGCTAAAATAAGTTTAAACGCGACAAACCATTGAAAAGAATGTCGGACTCTACAATGTTAAGTGTTAAGAGTTAAAATGACAACAACAAACGTTTATTCACAAATTTTTACGCATTTTAACATCACCTAGGCAAGTCAGCAGTATTTACATGAACAAACCACATATGGATATAGTGATTAAACAGTGTCTAAGACTGCAGGCAGATCCAGTGAAATGAGAACTAATGTCTGCCCTCGCCAGCCGCAGGTTGTCCACAACAGTGAGGAGGAACATTTCCATGGAGGCCAGCAGTGGCATTTCTAGCTATTGAAAAGATCAGGGACTAAGTGTGGGGCTAGGAAAACCGGAGCGTTTCATCTGGGTGTGAGTGTCTTCTACGTTTGCGTGCACTGTGCAGTGCTTGATCACTCCCATCTGCTTCGCAAGTCAAGCTCGGCTCTGTTACACGGTCTGTCTGTTGTTTTGCTATGAACACCTCCTTTTTCGGGGCGAAAATGTTCAGGATTAGGCTTAACGTATTCAGGGCCATAGCCCCAAATGTTCGGACCCAACGGCGCCACTGGAAGCCAGACTGCATGAGATCTAACAGGTTATTCTGCAGCAGGAAATGACTAATCTGGTTGAAGACTACACATTCAAGAGTTTGTCAGAAATGGGAGAGACCGAAAGCTTAATATCAAGGGTTTCTCACACACACACTTTCTTTTTGCCTTAATGAAGTGGAAATCAGACATACATTGGATAAAGTCCTACGATTTGGAGGCTGGCCCCCCTTACCCCCCACAGTACTATTCACTAATTAAAATTTAATCTTCTGTGCTGTAATAATTTTGTGAATGCATTTTCATTATTTGTATGGCCTAGATCATTGTTCTTCATTTGTTCAGTTGGATGAGTTAAGTTTGTGACTGGCTATGTTTTTATTTTACGTTTGTTAATCTGTGCTGTCAGGAAAATTGCTTTGGAGTGAGAATCACAAACGGGGGAATTTTGAGATGAATTTAAACAATAAGTAGAAAAAGATTTCCATATAGAACTTTAGGCCACATTTCAAGTAGAAGTACTCTTGCTAAAAAAAAAAAAGTACTATCAGTAGAGTTAAAGCATCCCTCTTGAAAAATATTTCAGTAAGAGTAAAATAGTCACTCATGTACAATTTACAAAAAAAAAAAAAACGGTTGTCAGTTTAAGTCTCCTCAGAGTATTTTATGTTTTCCACCCCTGCATGTCAGACATAATTTGGGGTCTAGCGTTTACAAAAAATACAATTTATAAATAAATTTTAAAAAAAAAGGTTCAGCACCCGCTGCAACCCTAATTAGCATAAGTGGCTTAGAAAATGAATGCATGTACAGTATGTATATTTGGTCTGGAACATTAGAGGGCATTCTTCACACATGAAGCACATGTGTATTCACTTACTCACATGACATTTTGTCCTGAGTGGCTAATCATACACTTTTTTTAAAAATCTTTACACTACCCTTTCTCTCATTTCTACTTTGTCAACTGTTAAATGGCTATATTTTTTCTTTTCAATAAAATCATTCTTTTTCTTTTCTTTCTGGAAATGAAGCAACCCCCTATACACAGTAGGAGTATATGATGTTTCTTCACAAATGGAGTTTTTCTTCACAAATGAGTTTTTATCTGTATGGTGATAAATACATATTGGTGAACATTTATGGGTTGAGCAATAAAACCAGAAACAGTCAGTTCCTTTCTGATTTAGCGGTTCATATTTCCAGCTCGAAAAAAAAAAAAAAAACAACTTCTCCCACTGATAAATTTATTGCGGCAGGTGACTGTAACTTGAGCCAGAATCTCTGGCAGGATCAGTATCCATATAAATTGGACCGTCATCCATGTATGGCTAATTTTTCTACCATTTCTTATGTTCAAGATGTTTGGTAGATGAACCATTGCAATATGTAAGTGTTTTGTTACCAGATTACATCTTTTACCATGAGGGTTAAAGAATTAAATCATGTATAAGGTGAGAAAATTGTGGTCAAGGTAGGCACAAATTCTGCTGTTTTTTTGCTCTTTTCTGTATTACTTGTAAATGTGTGCCATTCGTTTTTCGTTTGTTTGTTTTTGTTGTTTTGTACGATCGACACCTGTACTGCTCTTTTACAAAACTTGAAAAGGACATTTGTAATAGCCTACACTTCCAATGCTGTCTCGTTAGCTGTTAATATGGGCGCAGTCATGATTTAGGGGCGAACAGTTGGACCGCAGTTGACCATTGTACTAGTTCAGTATTTTGTATGTGGGGTGGTGCTACTGGTGTTGTAGTCCTTGGTAGAGGAGACGATGGTTTGAAAAGTTTGAGAAGTTTCGTTTTCGGTTTCATCTTGCGGGCAGGACACGGGCATAAAGCAAGGTATTATGCGTTTTGTTTTAATTTCAGACATCACTGTTTGTTTTCTTCCGTGTTTTCTCCCCTGCTTGCTTGTAAAATTAAACATTTTTTTTCGTTTGTTTCTTCAGTCTCTCCACGGAGTTTTAGGCTAGGCAGTACCCACTGGGAAAAACATCCACTCCTTGTTTTAACGGTAAGATATCGTAACTACTGCTGTGAATTATATTCTCGTTAATCTTTTATACAGCATTTATTCGCTTAAGTAGTGAATTGTTTACTGATAATAAAAAAACGAGATTTCCATGCTACTTTGAGCAGCATAAAGTTCAGATTCACAACTTTGACGTATACTATGTTCCTTTAATTCGAAGACAGAAAGACAGATTTTTTGTCGAAAAACCTGACACTGAGAATGAAAATATCTGTATTTCTGAGATCTGTATGAGAATAATAAGTTATCATAGAAATTCTCAATTTAAAGAGGTGGCAAAAATAAAAGTAGTAAAATAGTAAAAAAAGTACTGAGTAGAGTTAAACTGACAACTGTTTTTGTAAAGTGAGTGACTATTCTACTTTACTTAAATTTTGCTTAGCAGGAATATTTTAAAGCTACCAAGAATAACTCTTTCTTAGCAAAAGTACTTTTACCGCCTGTATTAACTTATTGTTCAGTCAATGGAAAGAATAATCAAAATGTGAGCAAAACCAAGAAACATCAAAAAGTTATGAACTACGAGTGCAGAAAGTATGGAAGCCAAGAGAAAACATGACTGTAAAGCCCCCCACCTGCTATCAGTACATAACAATGAATTATTTTCACTATACAACTCATTTTTCTCAGGATGGTAGCAGTCTGACTCAGAAAAAGCAGTCTGAAGTTGAACAAGCTAGAGTGGAAGAGATTGATGAACACATAGAATACTGCTTTTATACTTGAGAAAATGATTGTTATGCTGTGATAAGATAATTAAGCTGAGCTCACGTGAAAACAATTGGTTGTTACCACATGAAATTGCACTAGTATTAAAAACTAACAGCTTAGTGCTTGGGTGGTGCAGTGGAAAAGATGCAAGCCTGAGTTCAATTCATGATAGTGGTGCTTATGACTTGGCTAGGTGTCCACATAAACACACCTGGTGGTGTTTACAGGAGCTGGCAGGGGACTGCTTCCGTTTTTCAGCAATGGTGGCTCCCAGTGCTTGGTCAGGATGTCAGACTAGTTGTAGGCAGATCTGGGGACCACAGCATGAACTACCACATGCATGTGGCCTCAGAAAAAGACCTCAGAGGACAGGTGAAAACGTGAGGTCAGCGATTCCAAATATGTCTGAGGAGACATGTGGTGGTTAAGACAGCAGGGTACAGAAATACAAGGGGAACTGGGTATGGCTAAATTGCCTGAAAAAGGGATAAAACTGAAAAAAAAAAAAAAAAAAATTCTGTTGGTTAAGCTTTGCCTCCAAACTCATTAATTTGTGTATGTCGTTTCTTTTATTTTAACCAAGATGGCTTCTCTAGAGGATGGGTTTGAGATAATTGATCCAAAAGACCTGGAAGAGATAAAAGAGGCCATGGAGAATAAGGACCTGTCAACTGTGGTTGAGAAGGTTCAAGATTACTTTGAGCAACAAGATCGTGTGGAATTGAACATAGCCATTACAGGGGAATCAGGATCTGGTAAATCTACATTCGTCAATGCCTTTCGAGGACTGGGTGATGAGGAGAAAGGATCTGCTCCAACTGGAGTTGTTGAGACCACCATGGAACCAGAAGTTTACCCACATCCCAAATACCCAAACGTGAAAGTGTGGGATCTGCCTGGGATCGGAACACCAAACTTCAAAGCTGACGAATACCTTGAAGAAGTTGGTTTTCAGCGTTATGATTTCTTTATCATTGTCTCATCAGACCGATTCAGAGAGTGCCATGCTCAGCTGGCCAATGAAATAAATAAGATGAAGAAGAAGTTTTACTTTATTCGTTCAAAGATTGACAGCAACATCGATGCTGAAAGTAGAAAGAAGAACTTCAACAAGGAGAAGACACTGGATGTTATCCAAAGAGACTGCTTAAAAGGTTAACTCAATCTTATTTTTTTTTGAAAAAAATCAACATTTCAGTGTTCTTTTGTTTAAGAAATTAAGAAATCTTACTGTAAAATATTGCCTGGGAAAAACGACAGTAGATATGATCTCTAAGTCATCTCTTCTTTCTTCCTAGGTCTCCAGAGCATTGGTGTGTCCTGTCCTGATGTTTTTTTGATCTCTTGTTTTGACCTGGGGAGCTATGATTTCGGTCTTCTTGAGAAAACCATGGAGAGGGAGCTCCCTCAGCACAAGAGGCATGCATTAATGCTGGCCCTGCCAAACATATCCTTGGACATTAACAAGAGGAAGAGGAAAGCGTTGCAGGCCGACATATGGAAGCTGGCTGCCCTTTCTGCCGGTGTGTCTGCCATACCGGTCCCTGGCCTTGGGGCGGCAGCAGATGTTGGCATCTTGGTGATTGGGCTCAGACGGTTTTACAATGCCTTCAGTCTCGATGACCAATCTCTGCAGAGGCTAGCCGACAAATCGGGGAAGTCCTTTGAGGAGCTGAAATCTGTGCTGAAGTCCCCTCTGCATACTGAGATTAGCAGGGATGTAGTCATCAAACTCCTGAACAGCAGCGTTGGCTATGCGGTGGAGAACGTGGTTGAGTATTTTCTCAGCACCATCCCTGTTGTGGGATCTCTGGCAGCTGGAGCGTTATCCTTTGGCACAATTTACTACATGCTAAATAAGTGTCTGAATGAGCTGGCTGAAGATGGTCGAAACGTCCTCATGGTTGCCCTGCAGAGCTCTGTTGATCCACCCCCGCCGAGTCACCCGGGAGAGGGGTCTGATGTTGAAAGACCCAAAGCCCCCTAAAATCTGTTTTTCAGATACTCCAAAGTGCATGTCTATAAAGGAGCAACAGAGTAAACCTCTGCTGCAGGTGATGGTAGTCAAATGACATAATAGTCCTCTTTGTTTAAGTTTACTATATTCAAGTTTACGACATTAAATTCTCACAAAATACATACATATATATATATATATATATATATATATATATATATATATCATCAAAGATGTAACTTTGGGCTGAGTAATCTGGGTGTGCGAGTCATTAACGGGGTATAGTCGGGGTAAACTGTTGACCTAGTGAAGTGTGATTCAAACAGCGAAATTCTTCTGTAATCTTGGTATGGGTTATATCTGTCCATGGTGCTATTATCATACACTCTGTTAAAGGATTTAAAAATTTATTCATAGCTGTGTGATGGTCATTGCGCTGCTTTGCTCTCAGCACAAACATTTGAAGCTTGCCTTGGGTTGCCCGTCTGGATTATGCAACAATTGACTTTCTTTCCCCCGCAAATAGCTCAGCACATTTTGAGACTGAAAAATGAAGTTAAGTACTGTTCCTTGATATATGGAATGTCTGTTACCTTATTCTATTTTTCTAAATTGTGTGACATTGAAAACCAGGATGAAGCTTTTCAGTTTCAATAGTATGCTGGAGGCAAATTTATGTTATTTACTCAGGAAGTTGGGGTCGTAATCAAGACACTGTTGGTTGATTTGTCTTCACTGGATTAACGAGTAGAGATGATCATTTTTAAAGATTTAAATAAAGAAAATGACTTCCCGACTAATGTTTTTGTGTGATCGCACAATACATATGAAAACTGGTCATTTGGATAAACTGCCATTTATTTTAAGAATTATTGCAAATTTTTGTAGGTAGTTATAGGTTATTTCTCAATGCCCTTGTTACCCCTATTAGTGCAATATCAAAAAGTGAATCCCTTACAACTCTCCAATCTAGGCCAAAGATGGATGTATCAAGTTTGCCTGCTGCAAAAACTGCCGACATGGTAGTTTGGCTCTCGCTCTGACATATCATTTACAGGAGTCTTCTGGAATCTTCTGACAAATTGTTAGACCATTATGGTGATTTTGAAAATAGGAAGAAGAGTTGAAGTGGTTAACAAGTGATTTTTTAAGAAAAAAAAAACCCATTTCAGTAAAGCAGAGAGTTTACACTAAATTTGAGTATGGTTGACTTAAAAAGACTTCTGTCAGCTTTAAATCTTAACCATTGTCCTACTACTGTACAGCACCTGTCAAATTCAGACAGCCCCCATTTCATTTGTCTTAGTGTTGTGCCTGTCTGCCAAGCATTAATACATGGTAACTTAATAGTCTTCCTGGAGCAACTCCAGCTGTGTGCACTGATTCTTTTGGTGGAGTTCGGTAAGCTCTCTCAAACATATTGACAACAGAACAGCTTAATGTTAGGGTTTGAAGACAAGCACAAGGTCAAACTCAATACTTTTGTTGAAATATAACTGGGTTGAGTATTTTTCCTAGGTGAGGTGTTACATTGCATTGTGTCATGCTATGAGACACGCAATGTAGTCAGAACACAGTTTTAGCATTCTCTGTGGCTATCGCTGCTCCTCTCCGAAAATTTTACAGATTCAGATGGCAGGCACCAGACTCCCTTCTCCAAAATCCAACACCAGAACCCATGGCGATGACTGAGTACCGACCTTTTCTCACACTGACAGCTCTACTTACCTAGTTGTCTTTGACTGCTTCTCAAGAGCCACTGAGATGGCACTGAGTTGACCTCTACCACTTCCAGTACAGCTGTATAACAGGTAAAATCATGGCTTGCTCGCAATGGTGTCCCCCTCCATGTCATCACGGATAACAGGCCCTGACTTCCCTCAGACTCTTTTCAAGACATTGTATAATCACTGGGTTTCACACACACAACCACAAGCTCCTTATTACCACAGAACAATGGGGCCATATGGAACAGGAGGTACAGACAGCTAAGCAGCTGCTGTGAAAATTCTCAGGCCTCTATCTCACCTACAGGTCAACCCTCTGTCTTAAATCGTTAAAAAGTCAGGTTGGGATAGTCACGGGTTGTGTGTCTTCAGCTTTGCACAAAAAAAAAAGTTTGATCTCTCGCTATGTTTTTATTGTACAAAAGCATATGGAGATCGGATATGGAGGCATAATGAAATAGTTCATGGATGCATTGGTTGGGATACTAAGAAATTTTATCAAACAAATCCAAATCACAGTCCAGTGGTTGGGTATAAGATCAATTTGAGGTCTCAGAGACAATAGACAAACAAACAGGCGTGATCAATCATTCCTTTTATCCCAATAGCATGATCATGGGAGAGCACACTCTAGTCCATTCAAGCACAGTCTCTCCCGAAAACAGAGAAACACAGAGTATTTATACAGAAGAATAAACAGCTGACTCAGCATACAGGATGGGGGTGTTCTCTTCTAAGTATTATTCTCACTTTTCTGGTTACACTGTACCTGTTCCAAGAACTTATATCTTGTCTTCACCACAAACATCCTTGACGCTTCTTTTTTCTAGCATAGCTTTGGACTGCACGGGTCTAAACAGTTCGACATGCTCCCCAGTTGTCGCTTACAAAACTTCCTTTGTCTGTTATTTTCACCGTGACCTTTCAATGACACTTAGGGTGTCAGGTACAAATTACATGTAGTTACAATTATATGACACACAGAACAGAACATTAATGCTTTGACAATACTTAGCATAACTAAAGTAATAGTGGGTTGTTAATTAACATAACAAACATCTGTGGTTAATACATTCAAAATATTTCTCACAATGCTCCAAGTTTAACGTTAGAAAATTGTAGTCAAGGTAGGCAAAGGTGCTGTTCCGAAAAGGAAAAATAATTGGACTTTATTGAGAAGATACATTTGTTATGTGACAAATGAGAATTAGATTGTCACACCATTATCTCATTATCACAGTCAACGTATCGGCATTCAGCATCATCAGACTATTAAT
Source organism: Chanos chanos (assembly GCF_902362185.1). Taxonomy (NCBI): domain Eukaryota; kingdom Metazoa; phylum Chordata; class Actinopteri; order Gonorynchiformes; family Chanidae; genus Chanos; species Chanos chanos. Next base: position 4,483,896 of record NC_044510.1, read on the forward strand.
GACCAGTCTGAGCCACCCGTTATTCAAATCATTAGCTTCACTAGTTCTCTATTAGTTACCTTTTTACTTTCTGTGTATTTACGCCCCTCCTGTTTTCCTCTTTAGTTGATAAAGCCTACTTTTTCCTTGAGTGACTGATCATTTTCCATCTGTGTATATTCTTCCTTGTTTGCTGTAATTGCCCTCCTGGGAGGAAACGTTTGAGAACTTTCGTTTTCGGTTTAATCTTGCGCTGCAGACAGGAAACAGGGATAAGGCAAGGGATTCAGCGTTTTGTTTTTATGCAAGCCACCATTGCTTGCCTCTTTCCTTGTTTGTCTGCTTGCTTATGAAACACACAATATTTTTTGTTGCTGTTCATTTGTTTCTTCAAACTCACGGAGTTTTTTGCTCGGCAGAACCCACTCGGAAAAACACCCGCCCCTCGTTTGGGCGGTAGGACATGGTAACTACTGCTATGAATGTTATTCTTGTAAATCTTTTATATGTTTATATTAGGCCCATATCTTTTATCATTTATTCGCTCGCAAAAACTGACATCCGTTTTTGTAAGTAAGTGACTATTTTGCTTAAGTATTTTTCAGGAGGGATACTTTATTCTACTTAGGAGTACATTTTTTTAGTAACAGTACTTCTACTTGTACTTTTCCACCCTTACTAATGTTGGTTTGCTCTGCTGTTCAGTTTACAGAGTAGGCTACTTGCAGAGAATCATTACACTCTGAGCTAAACCAAGAAAGATACGTCTAAAACAGAGATGCCCAGATTCTTTCCTATGAAGGGCCAAAAATTAATCTGGATGGAGGGCCACAAGCCCAAAATAAATGTTGATATTATGTGAAATTACATTATATTAAAATGTATTATATTTTATAGAAAATTAACGCTAAATCTAAAAATAAATGTTCAGTATAAGAAAAACATTTCTCTTTAACCCCCCAGCCGGCATTTCAATCAATGTTTAATCAAGGTTGAGGCTACTAGAAAGCAACAATTATAGTCACCTATTCCCAAATATTACAAATGTATAAATGAAATCTTATGCATTTTGAATTATTCACACACCTGTTAAGTTCAAGGAATCAAGCAATTCACTTACTAAATTACTGTAAATATGATCTGTAAATAAATCAACTTTTAAATACTGTAAATATTCATTCAATTCCTTCTAAATCAATGAACCATGTAAATTACTGTTTTACATATGAACATAAATGACATCAAATATTTATATTTTATATTCTATCAATAAACTGTATTTAGGCTCCTACAAATACTTTTACACAAAATCAGTCAACCAATGAAACAAACAAATTCTTCAAATAACATGTAATATATTAAGTATGTATGGTAGCTGCACAGAGACTGAGATGAACAGCATGTTGGCTGAGCAGAAGAATTAAATACCCTGATAATGACCTTTGGTGTTGTAGGCATGGTAGACTTATGTTGGTGGGTTTGTTACCAGGAAAAAGTCAGATGCCAACTATATTATACTGCTGGTTTATTTCTCAGTTTTATGACATCACTGATAGACTTTGTTTGTTGACTGTATTCATCAATCAATCACACAGGGGTAATAATCTTGACCTAACTTACTTATACTGCTTGTACATGTGTTTAATTGACCGAATGTCTCTTATATGAAGATGGCTGAAATAGGACAAGAATATGATGTTATTGGTCCAACTGAACTGGAGGAAATTCAAGAAGCTTTGGCCAACACGGGTCTAACAACTGCAGTAAGGGCGATTCAAGATTACTTTGAGCAACAAGAGCATGTGGAACTGAACATAGCCGTTACAGGGGAATCAGGATCTGGTAAATCTACATTCGTCAATGCATTTCGAGGATTGGGGGATGAGGAGGAAGGCTCTGCTCCAACTGGAGTTGTTGAGACCACCATGGAACCAAAAGCGTACCTGCATCCTGAACATGTGAATGTAAAAGTTTGGGATCTGCCTGGGATTGGGACACCAAACTTCAAAGCTGACAAATACCTTGAACAAGTTGGTTTTCAGCGTTACGATTTCTTTGTAATTGTCTCATCAGAGCGATTCAGGGAGTGCCATGTTCAGCTGGCCAATGAAATAAATAAAATGAAGAAGAAGTTTTATTTTATTCGATCAAAGATTGATTGTAGCATTTGTGCTGAAAGCAGGAAGAAGAGCTTCAATAAGGAGAAGACCCTGAATGATATCCGGGAAGACTGTGTTAGAGGTTTGTGTATTCAAAAATATAAAATCAATACTTTAATCAAATATATATATATATATATATTTTTTCACAGAAATTAGGTTCAGCTTGCATTTGCTACACCTAACAAGGTTAAAAATGGACTAGAACTTTGATTTTATAACATTCAAAAATAACACCATCTCTTTTCCCAGGTCTTGAAAGCATCGGTGTGACCTCTCCTGACGTCTTTTTAATCTCTTGTTTTGACCTGGGGAGCTACGATTTCAGACGTCTGCAGGAGACCATGAAGAAGTCCCTTCCCCATTCAAGAAACATCTTCTTATGCTGGTCTTACTTCAAAGCTGACAAATACCTTGAAGAAGTTGGTTTTCAGCGTTACAATTTCTTTATCATTGTCTCATCAGAGCGATTCAGGGAGTGCCATGCTCAGCTGGCCATTGAGATAAATAAAATGAAGAAGAAGTTATTTTATTCGACCAAAGATTGATTGTAGCATCAGAGAAGAACTGCAATGAGGAGAAGACCCTGAGTGATATCTGGGAAGACTGTGTTAGAGGCTGGTGTATTCAAAAATATAAAATCAATACTTTAATCAATACTTGTTGAGAATCTATATATATATGTGTGTTTGTGTGTGTGTATATATATATATATATATATATATGCATTACACTACTTCAGAGACTTCGCTAGGTCAACATAAAACAAGCATCATGCTACTCAGTACTCTAACCTTGTGTTACGGGTCCCAGGGATGGGGAACACCGTAACAAAAATGAAACCTGTAATACGCAGGAAAAAAAACAGGAGCAATGAGGAAATGGTGCGTCCAGTTTGTCCCAGATCGCTTCTCCGGCTGTTTTATTAAACAACTCAAAACAATGGAAACACAACACATTTCTGTCTCATGCATTTCAGCCCCTCTTGTTTCATGCAGTTCCTTGCCTACTTTCACTACAGCCAATCACTATATTCAATAATAAGTGTAAATAAAGCACACATTCACTCCGATCAGTCACCATTTGTGTGATAAACACATTTCTATTGACTTTTATATTCAATATACATCTTTAGTAATTAAAGAACCTTTTCACAGTATGCAACTGGTTGACACACTAATATTCACATCTAGTGTAATTCAAATGTAATTTACAATGTCTCTTTATATATACACCAAACTTTACATTAAGATTCTATAATAATTATAGGCCACTGAAATGTATTGACTAGAAAGTGTTTATATAACATGTTTGAACGATATATTTAGCAAAACAGACCTTAGTGTAACTAACAATCTTTGTTCAGTTTACCTCCCTCAACCGTTAACTTTTATAAAGTGCGTTAATTATAAGCATATAGGTGAACAATAAATAGCTGAAAGAATAAATATGTGAAACAATAAATATGTCAACATTAAATATGTGAAACAATGAGTATCTTAACATTAACACTGTGCAGGAGCCTTTAGAAACACTATCACCGTTAACTGAACTTGTAAGGTTATTATAGTGACCCAAACTGGTGTCCAGTTTGTCGACTCAGGAAACTTCGACAGGACGGACTTACTTTCTTTCAAATATATATACACATATCAGATTTGTTACAACACTAACTTTTAGCAGACAGTCCTGTTAATAAAGTCTGACCTTATGAGGTGGATTGTTATGATTTATTTACAGGTTACCAACCTGTATTAAGCAGGAAAAAAAAGAGCAATTAGGACACGGTGCGTCCAGTTTGTCCTGAAGAAACTGAGGAAACCATGGAAACGGACACCGATACCCCGAAGTAACTAAAACAAACACAAATGTTCCGCCTCAATGCTACCTAAAACAAAAACATACTTCTCACCCCACACTTGCAAACATAAAGAGCTCGCCCCACACAGAAAGAATAAAGTTGACAAATACACTAAACACACTTGATATTAACCAGCAGACTGAAGAGCAAATTCCCGCCACACTTTTCAACGTGACGACTGAACTCACTAACATGGGCTTCTCAGTTGCGGTTGCTGAAAACAGGAAAGTCATTTCCACAGAATTCCCTTGGGCACACAGGAGCTATTGTGACCCGTTCCAAAGAGAGGAAACACACCCCCCTTCCTGACTCCAGAAATATAAACCTAATCTTTTGTACAAGACCTTCACTAGGAGGTTGGAAAGTTAATGTCACATCTAACATGAGAGCAAAGCAGCAGTCAGGTAGTGGTAGTAAAGGGTTACCTTTGATTTTTCTTTGAAAGCCTGGCAAATACATGTAGCCCTCCCACTGATGACTTGGCTTGTAACTCAATGCACATAGGGGAAATTACAGGTTGGAGGCACATTCAGTTAAATGTGTGGGTTCCATAGGTCTTAGATTATAGATATATCTATTGTGCTAATGCAAAATAGTGGCAGTAGTGACAATGCATAGCTAAAATAAGTTTAAACGCGACAAACCATTGAAAAGAACGTAGGACTCTACAAGTGTTAAGTGTTAAGAGTTAAAATGACAACAACAAACGTTTATTCACAAGTTTTTACGCATTTTAACATCAGTCAAGTCAGCAGTATTTACATGAACAAACCACATATGGATATAGTGATTAAACAGTGTCTAAGACTGCAGGCAGATCCTGTGAAATGAGAACTAATGACTGCCCTCGCCAGCCGCAGGTTGTCCACAACAGTGAGGAGGAACATTTCCGTGGAGGCCAGCAGTGGCATTTCTAGCTATTGAAAAGATCAGGGACTAAGTGTGGGGCTAGGAAAACCGGAGCGTTTCATCTGGGTGTGAGTGTCTTCTACGTTTGCATGCACTGTGCAGCGCTTGATCACTCCCATCTGCCGCAAGTCAAGCTTCACTCTGTTACACGGTCTGTCTGTTGTTTTGCCATAAACACCTCCTTTTTCGGGGCGAAAATGTTCAGGATTAGGCTTAACGTATTCGGGGCCATAGCCCCAAATGTTCGGACCCAACGGCACCACTGGAAGCCAGACTGCATGAGATCTAACAGGTTATTCTGCAGCAGGAAATGACTAATCTGGTTGAAGACTACACATTCAAGAGTTTGTCAGAAATGGGAGAGACCGAAAGCTTAATATCAAGGGTTTCTCACACACACACTTTCTTTTTGCCTTAATGAAGTGGAAATCAAACATACATTGGATAAAGTCCTACGATTTGGAGGCTGGCCCCCCTTACCCCCCACAGTACTATTCACTAATTAAAATGTAATCTTTTGTGCTGTAATAATTTTGTGAATGCATTTTCATTATTTGTATGGCCTAGATCATTGTTCTTCATTTGTTCAGTTGGATGAGTTAAGTTTGTGACTGGCTATGTTTTTATTTTACGTTTGTTAATCTGTGCTGTCAGAAAACTTGCTTTGGAGTGAGAATCACAAACGGGGGAATTTTGAAATGAATTTAAACAATAAGTAGAAAAAGATTTCCATATAGAACTTTAGGCCACATTTCAAGTAGAAGTACTCTTGCTAAAAAAAAAAAAAGTACTATCAGTAGAGTTAAAGCATCCCTCTTGAAAAATATTTCAGTAAGAGTAAAATAGTCACTCATGTACAATTTACAAAAAAAAAAAACGGTTGTCAGTTTAAGTCTCCTCAGAGTATTTTATGTTTTCCACCCCTGCATGTCAGACATAATTTGGGGTCTAGCGTGTACAAAAAATACAATTTATAAATAAATTAAAAAAAAAAAGGTTCAGCACCCCCTGCAACCCTAATTAGCATAAGTGGCTTAGAAAATGAATGCATGTACAGTATGTATATTTGGTCTGGAACATTAGAGGGCATTCTTCACACATGAAGCACATGTTTACTCACTTATATGACATTTTGTCCTGAGTGGCTGATCATACACTTTTTTTTTAAATCTTTACACTACCCTTTCTCTCATTTCTACTTTGTCAACTGTTAAATGGCTATATTTTTTCTTTTCAATAAAATCATTCTTTTTCTTTTCTTTCTGAAAATGAAGCAACCCCCTATACACAGTAGGAGTATATGATGTATCTTCACAAATGGAGTTTTTCTTCACAAATGAGTTTTTATCTGTATGGTGATAAATACATATTGGTGAACATTTATGGGTTGAGCAATAAAACCAGAAACAGTCAGTTCCTTTCTGATTTAGCAGTTCATATTTCCAGCTCAAAAAAAAAAAAAAACAACTTCTCCCACTGATAAATTTATTGTGGCAGGTGACTGTAACTTGAGCCAGAATCTCTGGCAGGATCAGTATCCATATAAATTGGACCGTCATCCATGTATGGCTAATTTTTCTACAATTTCTTATGTTCAGCATGTTTGGTAGATGAACTATTGCAATATGTAAGTGTTTTGTTACCAGATTACATCTTTTACCATGAGGGTTAAAGAATTAAATCATGTATAAGGTGAGAAAATTGTGGTCAAGGTAGGCAAAGATTCTGCTCTGGGTTTTTTTTGTTCTTTTCTGTATTATTTGTAAATGTGTGCCATTCGTTTTTTTTTTTGTTTGTTTTTGTTGTTTTGTACGATCGACACCTGTACTGCTCTTTTACAAAACTTGAAAAGGACATTTGTAATAGCCTACACTTCCAATGCTGTCTTGTTAGCTGTTAATATGCGCGCAGTCATGATTTAGGGGCGAACAGTTGGACCGCAGTTGACCATTGTACTAGTTCAGTATTTTGTATGTGGGGTGGTGCTACTGGTGTTGTAGTCCTTGGAAGAGGAGACGATGGTTTGAAAAGTTTGAGAAGTTTCGTTTTCGGTTTCATCTTGCGGGCAGGACACGGGCATAAAGCAAGGTATTATGCGTTTTGTTTTAATTTCAGACATCACTGTTTGTTTTCTTCCGTGTTTTCTCCCCTGCTTGCTTGTAAAATTAAACATTTTTTTTCGTTTGTTTCTTCAGTCTCTCCACGGAGTTTTAGGCTAGGCAGTACCCACTGGGAAAAACATCCACTCCTTGTTTTAGCGGTAAGATATCGTAACTACTGCTGTGAATTATATTCTCGTTAATCTTTTATACAGCATTTATTCGCTTAAGTAGTGAATTGTTTACTGATAATAAAAAAACGAGATTTCCATGCTAGCGATAAGACATTTCCACAACGAGCGTACTTTGAGCAGCATAAAGTTCAGATTCACAACTTTGACGTATACTATGTTCCTTTAATTCGAAGACAGAAAGACAGATTTTTTGTCGAAAAACCTGACACCGAGAATGAAAATATCTGTATTTCTGAGATCTGTATGAGCATAATAAGTTATCATAGAAATTCTCAATTTAAAGAGGTGGCAAAAATAAAAGTAGTAAAATAGTAAAAAAAAGTACTGAGTAGAGTTAAACTGACAACTGTTTTTGTAAAGTGAGTGACTATTCTACTTTACTTAAATTTTGCTCAGCAGGAATATTTTAAAGCTACCAAGAATAACTCTTTCTTAGCAAAAGTATTTTTACCGCCTGTATTAACTTATTGTTCAGTCAGTGGAAAGAATAATCAAAATGTGAGCAAAACCAAGAAACATCAAAAAGTTATGAACTACGAGTGCAGAAAGTATGGAAACCAAGAGAAAACATGACTGTAAAGCCCCCCACCTGCTATCAGTACATAACAATGAATTATTTTCACTAGACAACTCATTTTTCTCAGGATGGTAGCAGTCTGACTCAGAAAAAGCAGTCTGAAGTTGAACAAGCTAGAGTGGAAGAGATTGATGAACACATAGAATACTGCTTTTATACTTGAGAAAATGATTGTTATGTTGTGATAATAAGATAATTAAGCTGAGCTCACGTGAAAACAATTGGTTGTTACCACATGAAATTGCATTAGTATTAAAAACTAACAGCTTAGTGCTTGGATGGTCCCGAGAAAAAGATGCTAGCCTGAGTTCAATTCATGATAGTGGTGCTTATGACTTGGCTAGGTGTCCACATAAACACACCTGGTGGTGTTTACAGGAGCTGGCAGGGGACTGCTTCCGTTTTGCAGCAATGGTGGCTCCCAGTGCTTGGTCAGGATGTCAGACTAGTTGCGGGTAGATCTGAGGACCACATCATGAACTCCCACACGCATGTGGCCTCAGAAAAAGACCTCAGAGGACAGGTGAAAACGTGAGGTCAGCGATTCCAAATATGTCTGAGGAGACATGTGGTGGTTAAGGCAGCAGGGTACAGAAATACAAGGGGAACTGGGTATGGCTAAATCACCTGAAAAAGGGATAAAACTGAAAAAAAAAAAAAAAAAATTCTGTTGGTTAAGCTTTGCCTCCAAACTCATTAATTTGTGTATGTCGTTTCTTTTATTTTAACCAAGATGGCTTCTCTAGAGGATGGGTTTGAGATCATTGATCCAAAAGACCTGGAAGAGATAAAAGAGGCCATGGAGAATAAGGACCTGTCAACTGTGGTTGAGAAGGTTCAAGATTACTTTGAGCAACAAGATCGTGTGGAATTGAACATAGCCATTACAGGGGAATCAGGATCTGGTAAATCTACATTCGTCAATGCCTTTCGAGGACTGGGGGATGAGGAGAAAGGATCTGCTCCAACTGGAGTTGTTGAGACCACCATGGAACCAGAAGTTTACCCACATCCCAAATACCCAAACGTGAAAGTGTGGGATCTGCCTGGGATCGGAACACCAAACTTCAAAGCTGACGAATACCTTGAAGAAGTTGGTTTTCAGCGTTATGATTTCTTTATCATTGTCTCATCAGACCGATTCAGAGAGTGCCATGCTCAGCTGGCCAATGAAATAAATAAGATGAAGAAGAAGTTTTACTTTATTCGTTCAAAGATTGACAGCAACATCGATGCTGAAAGTAGAAAGAAGAACTTCAACAAGGAGAAGACACTGGATGTTATCCAAAGAGACTGTGTAAAAGGTTAACTCAATCTTATTTTTTTTTGAAAAAAATCAACATTTCAGTGTTCTTTTGTTTAAGAAATTAAGAAATCTTACTGTAAAATATTGCCTGGGAGAAACGACAGTAGATATGATCTCTAAGTCATCTCTTCTTTCTTCCTAGGTCTCCAGAGCATTGGTGTGTCCTGTCCTGATGTTTTTTTGATCTCTTGTTTTGACCTGGGGAGCTATGATTTCGGTCTTCTTGAGAAAACCATGGAGAGGGAGCTCCCTCAGCACAAGAGGCATGCATTAATGCTGGCCCTGCCAAACATATCCTTGGACATTAACAAGAGGAAGAGGAAAGCGTTGCAGGCCGACATATGGAAGCTGGCTGCCCTTTCTGCCGGTGTGTCTGCCATACCGGTCCCTGGCCTTGGGGCGGCAGCAGATGTTGGCATCTTGGTGATTGGGCTCAGACGGTTTTACAATGCCTTCAGTCTCGATGACCAATCTCTGCAGAGGCTAGCCGACAAATCGGGGAAGTCCTTTGAGGAGCTGAAATCTGTGCTGAAGTCCCCTCTGCATACTGAGATTAGCAGGGATGTAGTCATCAAGCTCCTGAACAGCAGCGTTGGCTATGCAGTGGAGAACGTGGTTGAGTATTTTCTCAGCACCATCCCTGTTGTGGGATCTCTGGCAGCTGGAGCGTTATCCTTTGGCACAATTTACTACATGCTAAATAAGTGTCTGAATGAGCTGGCTGAAGATGGTCGAAACGTCCTCATGGTCGCCCTGCAGAGCTCTGTTGATCCACCCCCGCCGAGTCACCCGGGAGAGGGGTCTGATGTTGAAAGACCCAAAGCCCCCTAAAATCTGTTTTTCAGATACTCCAAAGTGCATGTCTATAAAGGAGCAACAGAGTAAACCTCTGCTGCAGGTGATGGTAGGCAAATGACATAATAGTCCTCTCTGTTTAAGTTTACTATATTCAAGTTTACGACATTAAATTCTCACAAAATACATACATATATATATATATATATATATATATATATATATATATATCATCAAAGATGTAACTTTGGGCTGAGTAATCTGGGTGTGCGAGTCATTAACGGGGTATAGTCGGGGTAAACTGTTGACCTAGTGAAGTGTGATTCAAACAGCGAAATTCTTCTGTAATCTTGGTATGGGTTATATCTGTCCATGGTGCTATTATCATACACTCTGTTAAAGGATTTAAAAATTTATTCATAGCTGTGTGATGGTCATTGCGCTGCTTTGCTCTCAGCACAAACATTTGAAGCTTGCCTTGGGTTGCCTGTCTGGATTATGCAACAATTGACTTTCTTTCCCCCCCAAATAGCTCAGCACATTTTGAGACTGAAAAATGAAGTTAAGTACTGTTCCTTGATATATGGAATGTCTGTTACCTTATTCTATTTTTCTAAATTGTGTGACATTGAAAACCAGGATGAAGCTTTTCAGTTTCAATAGTATGCTGGAGGCAAATTTATGTTATTTACTCAGGAAGTTGGGGTCGTAATCAAGACACTGTTGGTTGATTTGTCTTCACTGGATTAACGAGTAGAGATGATCATTTTTAAAGATTTAAATAAAGAAAATGACTTCCCGACTAATGTTTTTGTGTGATCGCACAATACATATGAAAACTGGTCATTTGGATAAACTGCCATTTATTTTAAGAATTATTGCAAATTTTTGTAGGTAGTTATAGGTTATTTCTCAATGCCCTTGTTACCCCTATTAGTGCAATATCAGAAAGAAGTGAGACCCTTATAACTCTTAAATCTAGGCCAAAGATGGATGTATCAAGTTTGCCTGCTGCAAAAGCTGCCGACATGGTAGTTTGGCTCTCGCTCTGACATATCATTTACAGGAGTCTTCTGGAATCTTCTGACAAATTGTTAGACCATTATGGTGATTTTGAAAATAGGAAGAAGAGTTGAAGTTGTTAACAAGTGATTAAAAAAAAAAAAAACATTTCAGTCCAGCAGAGAGTTTACACTAAATTTGAGTATGGTTGACTTAAAAAGACTTCTGTCAGCTTTAAATCTTAACCATTGTCCTACTGCTGTACAGCACCTGTCAAACAGCCCCCATTTCATTTGTCTTAGTGTTGTGCCTGTCTGCCAAGCATTAATACATGGTAACTTAGTCTTCCTGGAGCAACTCCAGCTGTGTGCATTGATTCTTGTGGTGGAGTTCGGTAAGCTCTCTCAACCATATTGACAACAGAACGCCTAAATGTTAGGGTTTAAAGACAAGCACAAGGTCAAACTCAATACGTTTATTAAAATATAACTGGGAGGAGTATTCTTGCTAAGTAAGGTGCTACATTGCATTGTGTCATGTATCGAGTGACAAGCTAAGTAGTCAGAACACAGCTTTAGCATTCTACGTGGCTATCGCTGCTTTTCTTTGAAAATTGTACAGATTCAGATGGCAGGCACCAGAGCCCCTTCTCTCAACCCCAGCACCAGAACCCAATGCAGTGACTGGGTGCTGACCTTTTTGAAACTGTCAGCTGTTTTTAGCTACCGTAAATCAACACTGGGTCTCAAATAATGGCCCGGGGTGCTGCCTGTTTGGGCAAATAAAGGCGGGTCCCAAATACTGGCTGGGTAAAAAAAAAAAAAAGGAAACTCAGAAAGGCTAAAATGGTAAATTTATTATATTTCCACATCAGTACAACAACATACTGTAATTATGCCCACCACTGTGTTGCTATTAGTTTCACTATTTAGGCTAACAAATACCATACCAATAGTGCGCTAGCTCACATGGATTGCGGTCGCTGTAGGACTGTGTGTATTAACGGCCCATTATTAGTATTCAGGGACATCACTGCCAAAACTCTCTCCTTCCTATTTCCTATGCATTATTTTAATGAGTTATTTCATAACAGCACATCTTAAATGGTACTTTGAAAAAGTCACGGAAGGGAAAAAATGTAGTGACATGCCAGCCAGTGAGGTGGAAACAGAGGGACAATATTAAACAATAATAAATTAACAATAAAACAGATAGCTCACAGAATAATCAAACACTCTCACTCACTCATTTTCTAAGCCGCTTTTGCTAACTAGGGTCACGGGGTGCTGGAACCTATCCCAGTGCTCATTGAGCAAAAGGCAGGGAAACATCCTGGACAGGTCACCAGTCCATCACAGGGCAGACACAGACAAACACACTACCATCACTCATTTGTAGTTTGTCAGCTGTTTGTTAATCAACTATTTTTTCCCTTTCAGTAAAATCATGCTTTCTTTTCTCTTTGGAAATGAAGTGTCAGGTTTGAATGGAGAACTGGACCCAAAAGCAGATTTAGTTCAATTATTTAATGAAGAGCTCACTCAACAAGTAACACAAATCTCTAGTCTTGCAGATAAAAAACAAAAACACAAAATTCTAAAAAAAACTGTAGACCAAGAAAAGCAAAGGAAAGAATGTAAAAATTGACAAACCTGAAAACAGTCCAAATGAAATCCAGGGGCAGGCAAAGGCAGGCAAACTATCCAAAACAGCAGGTAGAAAATAGCAATCCAAAAACTGGCGGGGTTCAAACAGGCAGAATACAGAAGCAGGTTAAGATAAGCACAGTCAAGAGGCTGGGAAATCTGACAAACAGGGACTAGCAGAGGAAGATATAAATAGACTAAGTCATACAAACAAAATGAGAAAACAGGCGAACTCAGAAGGCGGGAAACACAATGGCAGGAAGTAGAACATACGGGGGCGGGGTCAGAAGCACAAGGAAAACCAAAACAAACAAAAGCACATGGTAAAAGAAAACACAGACTGACCAGCAGGAGGCCACAGAGAGACTGAGTTCAAGCAGAGGTACTGACATGAAGTAACCCCCTATACACAGTAGGAGTATTTATGATGTTTCTTCACAAATGGAGTTTTTCTGCATCATCCATGGACCAAAAAAAAAAACCAAAAACACGACTTTCACTGTTTCGTAAATGATAAATCAGGAGATGCTTTTGGATAAGGGTAGAGCTTTCTGACAATATCTCCAAGAGGTAACACATCCAGGTAAAAATGTAGATTTATCTTAAAGAAAGGGAGATAAGACAGGGGTCCAAAATAACTTACAGTGTTTCTGGTTTAATGTAATGTTTTTAAAATCATGTATCTTCTATAAATAAACAGGAATGCTTCGAGTTTAATATTCCTCTCAAGAAAGAGGGAAAAAAACTATTGGACATTAATGAGAAGATACATTTGTTAAGTGACAGATCAGACTTAGATTGTCATGCTATCGTCTCCTTCTCTCTCACAATCAATGTATCAGAATTCAACGTCATCTGACTATTGATCACTGGTCTGAACACTCATTATTCAGTCATTAATGACACCTGTTGTCTATTCGTTACCTTGTTAGTTTTTGTGTATTTATGCCCCATTGTGTTTCCCTGTTTAGTTTACAAAGTCTACATGTTCCCTGAGTGACTGAACCTTTTTTGTCTGTGTATCTACTTCCTCATTTGCCTTAATTGCCCTCCTGTTCCTAAAAATATTCATCTTTATTTTATATTGTTTATATTTGCAAATAAAAATCCTTCGGCATTTACATCCTCTTTCCTGGAGCCTAGCTGATGTTGATGACTTGGCAAAAGCTGAGCTTTATTCCTCCCAGTCTTAGTTACATATATTTTACTGAAACAGAGCCCAGGGATCATTTATTCCTTCAAGAGTCAGACAGCTTTAAGATGGATGAAATAATTGTTCAACTCATTTCTTCATTCTTGAAAAACACAGGCACAATAAATAAGTTCATGGTCTTTCTATTAATAATAGCACAACAGACCAACAGATGACCAACAGATCATAGACATAAAACTCCAACTTTTATCGTTCATTTTACAAGTCTAAGTCCTCTAAGCTTGAGTCTTTTAGTTTCTTTTGGATCTCTGAATATATCAATAAGCTATGCAACAGGATCTTATTAAGATACTTCATAAGTCATCAAAGGGTTACTGCTTTTGGAGAGCTGGCGCTTCATCACTGCATTATGCTATGATTATAAACTGTTGGCACATGTACTTGCCATTGGACTGAAACAAGGATATACAAAAGAGTTTGGGAATACCAGTCATGTAGTATGAGTTATATTAAAGGCAAGGCTATATTTGTCTAGTCTATGATGATAACTCTTAGATTCAGAGTTTTGTTTGTTTGTTTATTCATGGCAGCATTTAATACAACTGAACATCCTTTTTGACTTACAGCACTAGAGTATTTTGGTTTTGGGCCCTTTTCCATAATGTAATTTGTAGTGTTCTGTAATATTCTTAAAAAAAAATATGCGGTGAAGTATTTTGGTATTGTTATTACTTGAATGTAGCCCAAAGAGAAAGCCTGAACGTATCAGAGAAAGTCTCGGACTTTTGTCAGTCCTTGACTTGAAGACTCTGGTTTGTTTCTATCACATAGTAGGTTTACTGATTGGATTAACTACCTCATAGAGGGAATATGCATCTGCACCTGCATCCGCTCAGAAATTCACTGCAGAACTATAATAGGATGATTTCATTGTCTTCCCTCAAAGTACGAGACCTAGAAGTAGAATCATTAGAACTTTTTCCCCCCAATGTAGATTTACAAGACAATTTTGAATTGACATTAATGGTCAGTTGTCTCTAAAATCGAAGAATATTCCTGGATTTGAATATATCCATGTATGGTTTCATCTGGAATACTACTCAATTCTGCTATATATGGTATTAATTAAATTTCTATTATTTATAAATATCATGAATGATTTTTGTTTATTATTTAAAACAATTACAATAAAGGTAAGAACAAATAATTGATACTCTACTTGAGAATATGTCCCTGTGTCTGTTACTCTGAACATTTATGCCTCTACTTCTGATCACTTTTGTAAATTCAACAGACAGACTCTTGATTGATTCTATCTTTTAACTTCACAGTCTACCTCCTCTCGTGCTCTTAATGTTTTCTTTTCTGCATTCCTTGTAAAGGAGTGCCATTTCTTTGTTTTTGTATGTCCACCACTTGTACTGCTCTCTTGCTAAACTAGAAAAGGACGTTTGTCATACACTTTCAATGCTTTCTCGTAAAGCTGTTAATATTCGCGCAGTCGTGATTTAGGGGCGAACAGTTCAACCGCAGCTGACTACTGTGCTAGTTTAGTATTGTGTATATGGGGTGCTACTACGGGTGTTCTGGTCCGTGGCAGTGGAGGCGACGGGTTGAAAAGTTTCAGAAGTTTCGTTTTCGGTTTCCTCTTGCGGTGTGGGCAGGACACGGGCAAAAAAGTATTAAGCGTTTTGTTTTAATTCCAGCCATCATTGTTCGTTTTCTTCCTTGTTTGTCCGCTTGCCTGTAAGACTACACAGTGTTTTTGTTGTTGTTCGTTTCCTCAAAGTCTCCACGGAGTCTTCGGCTCGTCAGTCCCCAGTCGGAAGAACACCCTTTCAGCGGTAGGATATCGTAACTACTGCTGTGATAGTTATTCTTGTTAATCTTTTATACGGCATTTATTCGCATGAGTAGTGAATTATTTACTGAGGATAAAGAGAACGAGGTGCCCATGCTAGTGACAAGACATTTCCACTATAAGCTTACTTTTTGAGCGGCATAGAGTTTACATGAGTTTGATGTATACTGTCTTCAAGCTGTTAGAGGACAGATCTTTTCTCGAAAACTGACACTTAGAATGAAAATATCTGTATTGATGAGATATGTGTGAGAACGAGAATTTCTGTGATAGCTGGTTAATTCATTGTGTAGTCAGTGTATGTAATCTGTACTGTAAAAACAGCGAGTGTGAGTTCCAAACCATGTGACCTGTCTTATCTCCGTTGCTTTATGACTTGTGATGTTTGTTTGTTCTGGCACTTACCTTACAGAGTCCTTGTAAAGAATCCTCACAGTTTGAGCTAAAAGGTATGAACTATGAATGCAGAAAGTATGGAACTTTCTGCATTCTGCACCCCCCCCCCCCCCCTTGCTATCACAACTTAACAATGAATTGTTTTCTCTAGACAACTAATTTTTCTCAGGATGGTAGCAGTCTGACTCAGTAAAGGCAGTCTGAAGTTGAACAAACTAGAGTGGAAGAGATTGATGAACACATAGAATACTACTTTTATACTCGAGAAAATGATTAATTGTTATGTTGTGATAATAAGATAATTAAGCCGAGTTCACATTGAAACAATTGGTCATTACTACATTAAATTGCATTAAATTGCATTAGTATTAAAAACTAACAGCTTAGTGCTTGGTGGGTGCAGTGGAAAAGATGCTCGCCTGGGTTCAATTCATGATAGCGGTGCTTATGACTTGGCTAGGTGTCCACATGAACACATTTGGTGGTGTTCATGGGATTACCTCCTTTCTGCAGCAATAGTGGCTCCCAGTGCTTGGTCAGAGTGACAGACTAGTTGTGAGTAGATCTGGGGACCACAGCATGAACTCCTGCATGGTTTAAGCAACAGGGAGCAGAAATACAAGGGGAACAAGCTATGACTAAATTTGTTGAAAAAGGGATAAAACTGCAAAGAAAAAAAAAAGAAAATACTAATTGTTCAGCTTTCAGCTCACTACTCATGAATTTGTTTGTATCATTTTCTCTTATTTTAACCAAGATGGCTTCTATAGAGGATGGATTTGAGATAATTGATCCAAAAGACCTGGAAGAAATAAAAGAGGCCATGGCGAATAAGGACCTGTCAACTGTGGTTGAGAAGGTTCAAGATTACTTTGAGCAGCAAGATCGTGTGGAACTGAACATAGCCGTCACAGGGGAATCAGGATCTGGTAAATCAACATTCATCAATGCCTTTCGAGGACTGGGGGATGAGGACGAAGGCTCTGCTCCAACTGGAGTTGTTGAGACCACCATGGAACCAGAAGTTTACCCACATCCCAAATACCCAAACGTGAAAATGTGGGATCTGCCTGGGATCGGGACACCAAACTTCAAAGCTGACAGATACCTGGAAGAAGTTGGTTTTCAGCGTTATGATTTCTTTATCATTGTCTCATCAGAGCGATTCAGGGAGTGCCATGTTCAACTGGCCAACGAAATAAAAAAAATGAGGAAGAAGTTTTACTTTATTCGTTCAAAGATTGACAGCAACATTGATGCTGAAAAAAGAAAGAAGAACTTCAACAAGGAAAGGACACTGGATGTTATCCGGAGAGACTGCATAAGAGGTAGACTCATTCATATTATTTATTTGAAAATTCAACATTTCATCATTGTTCTCTTGTTCAGAAAATTAAGAAGTCTTGTTTTTTATTGTAAAATATTGGCTTAGAGATGCAGCAGCAGATAGGATCTCTAAGTCATCTCTTCTTTCTTCCTAGGTCTCCAGAGCATTGGTGTGTCCTCTCCTGATGTCTTTTTGATCTCTTGTTTTGACCTGGGGAGCTATGATTTCGGTCCTCTTGAGGAAACCATGGAGAGGGAGCTCCCTCAGCACAAGAGGCATGCATTAATGCTGGCCCTGCCAAACATATCCTTGGATATTAATAACAAAAAGAGGAAAGCATTGCAGGCCGACATATGGAAGCTGGCTGCCCTTTCTGCCAGTGTGGCTGTCATACCAGTCCCTGGCCTCTCATCAGCAGTGGACATTAACATCTTGGTAATTGGGCTCAGACGGTTTTACAATGCCTTCAGTCTTGATGACATTTCACTGCAAAGACTAGCCATCAAATCGGGGAAATCCTTTGAGGAGCTGAAATCTGTGCTGAAGTCCCCTCTGAATAATGAGATTAGCAAAGATGTAATCATCAAGCTCCTAACCGGCAGCATCGGCTTTGCCGTGGAAAGCGTTGCTGAGTACTTTCTCAGTAACATCCCTCTCATTGGATCTCTGGCAGCTGGAGCATTATCCTTTGGCACAATCTACTACGTGCTGCAGACCTGCCTGAATGAGCTGGCTGAGGATGCTCAAAATGTCCTCATGGCTGCCCTGCAGAGCCCTGTTTGAAATTACAATGTCAAGTTTTTAAAATCAGATTTCCAGATACTCCAAAGTACTTGTCTACAGAGGAACAGCAGAGTAAACCTGACGATGGTACAAATGAAATGACAGAATACTCCTCTCCGTTAAAGTTTACTACATTCAAGTTTATTTCTACATCAAGTTTACTACATTATATTCTTACAAAATATATATGCCATGAAACGTGTAACTTTGGTTGCGTAATGTTGGGGTATGTGTCATTAGCAGAGAACATTGTTGATCTAGTGAAGTGTGATCAAACAGCAAGTGTGATCAAACAGCAAAATTCCTTAGTAATCATGGTGAGGCATATATCTGTGTGTTGACACACTATGCTAAAGAATTTAAAAATGTATTCATAGCTCTGTGATAATCATTGCACTGTGCTGATCACAGCATACGAGCATTTGAAGCTTGCTTTGGGTTGCCTGTCTGGAATGTGCAGCAAATTTTTTTTTTTCCAAATAGGCCAGGACATTTTAAGACTGAGCCTGAAATATGAAATTAATTAATGTTTCTTAAGTATATGGAATGTCTGTTGACCATATTGTTTTCTTTTAAATAATGGGACATGGGAAACTAGTATGATGCTTTTCAGTTTGAATAAATTTGCCTTCAGCATACTATATTATTTGCTCAGGAAGTTGGGGTCGTGATCAATACCCTGCTGGTTGATTTGTCTTCCCTGGATTGATCAACAGATCAACAGAATTTCAAAGGTCATAGGGCAGATTTCAATATGTATAGCTTAGACTTTTCAATCATAAAAGATATATAAATAAAGAAAATGACTTCCTGACTAATGTTTTTGTGTGATCTCGCAATAAATAACAACTCAGATCAGTCACTCAGATTAACTGTCATTAATATTCATATTAAGAATTATTGGTCATTTATGTGGGTCATTATAGGTCATTTTTTCTCAATGACCACCCCCCCCACACACACACATACACACACACACACACACACACACACACACACAAAGAGAATCACAAAATCTCAGTTTTAGTGACCAGTATAATAAAGGAATTAAAGAGATGTTCATTTTTAAAAATGTGCAAGTTTGGTTTCTCCCAGTGTTTGTCTTTCTTTTTCTCATTCACTGGGTTCTTGGTTCTGACTCTCTTTGCCTTGGCAACCTGCAGACATCAGAATTGCAGCTCAGATACATTTTTTTGTCTGACTGCACGTTATGTTAGCCATAAAGTTTCCCATATTAGTGCAAAAGATCAGAACAGAAAGAACAGAGAGTAGTACATCCCTCTCATCCATTATGGACCTAGATTGGCGACTCGGAGCACAGAGTAAATTTCAGTTGATGTTTAATGAATACAGTGCTTTCGAGAAATCCAAAGGAATGTATTATGGTGACGGTATCAGAGGGCAAAGACAGAGGCAGAGGTCAAAAAACAGGCAGAGAAGGTCAAAAGGCAACAGGCAAAACTCTTTTCCAAAAGACAGGCAATGGTCAAAAAGGGGAACAAGAAAGAAACAAGACAAACCAGTGCAGGAAACAAGAAAGATGGCTAGATAATCCGGCAAACTGGAGTGGAAACAGACAGGGCTTAAATGCAGTGGCTGATGAGGTAAATGGCAGCAGGTGAACAGAAACCAGGCAGGGAACAGTGTAAGACATGGACCGGAGCAAACAGAAACAGACAGACAAGACATACATGACAAGACACAAGGAAAACATGGACTAGGATCTGGAAGAGCCAGGCTGGACTGTGACAGTAGCAGTCTTCTGGAGTCTTCTGACAAAGTGTAAGACCATTACGAAAATGTTGAAAATAGGAGGAAGAGTCAAAGTGGTTAACAAGTGCTTTTTTTAAACAAAACAAAACCAAACAAAACAAAACATTCGGGTACAGCAGTGAGTTCATACTAAATTTGGATATGGATGACTAAAAAAAGACTTCTGTCAGCTTTATGTCTTAACCGTTGTCATTCTACTATTGTACACCACCTGTCAAATTCAAATTCTCCCCATTTCATTTGCCTTAGTGTTGTGCCTGTCTGCCAAGCATTAATAAAAGGTAGCCTAACAGTTTACTCAGACAACTCCAGCTGCCTGTACTGATTCTTTTAGTGGAGTTAGCTAAGCTCTCTTAAACATGTTGACAACAGAGGGCCTAAATGTTAGGGTTTAAAGACAAGCACAAGGTCAGACTCAGTACGTTCGTTAAAATATAACTGGGAGGAATATACTTGCTAAGTGAGGTGCTACTAAGAGATATCACGATGTTCATAACATAAATTTATTTACTAACAGGACAACCATTTGTCATTTGACTCAGGCATTCTCTTTGTGCCCATTTGGAGCCAGGCCAACGTTACTAGCATTAACATTCCTAGCATTAACATTCAAGTTCAAGTTCAAGTTTATTTAGAGCCCAATATCACTGTTTACAGTCTCAAAGGGCTTTATAGGCCACAGCAGTCAAATCAGAATATGACGGCCCCCCCTTACTTCCGTTACATAGACTAGCGTTAGAGTGAAATAGCTTTAAGATGGATGATATAATTCTTCAACTTATTTCTTCAGTCTTGAAAAACACAGGCACAGTATAAATGTCACGCCCTGTTCTTCTCATTCCCCTCTCTACTGGTCAGGTTTGGTTGAAGTGTCTGTTACTTCCTGATTCCCTAGTTCAGCTTGTTTATTTAATCACTGAATTTATTTGTTAGTTCTGCCTTGTTTAGTCTTGTATAAGTACTTTCACTTTTCCCTTTAGTTTTTGTGTGGAATTGCTGAGTGTTTGCCCTATGTTGCATTTGATCTACTCACCTGCCTGAAACCTGAATCGGTTTTCTGTTTGGAAATCTTGGAAATCTTTTTTTGGTTACGTTTAATGTAAATAAAATATAACCTGACCTGCACATGCATCCAGCCTCTCTTAACAAGCATGACAAAAAGATCAATTCATAGTCTGTCTATTGATAATAGGGCAATGGAGCGACGGATGACCAACGGAACACGGAGGTAAAACTTCAGCTTTTGCAGTTCTTTTAACAAATCTAAGTTCTCTAAGCATGAGTCTTTGTTTCAAATCCATGTGTAACTAAACCCTGGAATTTCTGAAAATATCCCAAAACCAGGAAACCGGTCTTATTCCATCACTTCCAAAGTCATCAAATGGGCACTGCTTTTGGAGAACTGTCACTTCATTACTTTACTATGCTATGATTATAAACTGCTGGCTCAACCATTGGTGTTTGCCATCAGACTGAAACAAGGATATACAAAAGAATTGGGAATATCAGTCATATAGTATCGGTTATATTAAAGGCAGACATATTCAGAGCTAAATTTGTCTTGTCTTTGATGGTAACTCTTAGATTCAGAGTTTTGTTTGTTTATTTACTTATTTATTCATGACCCGAGCATTTGATACAGCTGAACATGCTTTTTGACTTTCAGCACTGGAGTATTTCGTTTTTGGGCCCTTTTCCAGAATGTAATGTGTCGGGTTCTGTAATATCCCTAAAAAAATATGTGGAGAAATATCTTGACATTGTTATTACTAAAATGTCGCCCAAAAAGAAAGCCTGAACTTATCCAAGAAAGTCTCCTGTCTTTCTTTTGCCTTGAAGACTTTGGTTTGTTTTTGTCACTCAGCAGGTTTACCGATAGGTTTGGTTTAAATATTTAATCTGATTAGAAATTCACTGCAGTACTCTAATAGGATGGTTTCATTGCCTTCCCACAAAGTGCAAGACATGGAAGTAAAATCATTAGAATCTTTTTTGTTGTTGTTGTTTTCCCTGTGTAAACTTAAAAGACAATTTTGGGTTGTCATTAATGGTCAGCTGTCTTTAAAACTGAAAAATATTCCTGGATTTGAATATATTCACATTTCATTTAGATTCCCCCATTTCTAATGTATATGATATTATTAAATTCGCACTTTTAATTGGAGGGACATTCCAACCCCCATGCCCTCTTTATGAATGATTTTGTTTATTATTTCAACAAATTATGATAAATTAAAGGTAAGAAAAAACAACTGATACTCTACTTATGAATACGTCCCTGTGTCTGTTACTCTGAACATTTCTGCCTCTGCTTCTGATCGCTTTTGTAAATTCAATGGACAAATGCTTGATTCTTTCTTTTAACTTCCCAGTTTACCTCCTCTCGTGTTCTAAATGTTCGCTCTTTTTTCTTTCTTTTCTGCATTCCTTGTGAGTGTGTGCCATTTTTTTTGTTTGTTTGTTTGTTTGTTTTGTATGTCCAACACTTGTACTGCACATTTGCCAAGCTAAAAAGGACGTTTGTGATACACTTTCAATGCTTTCTAGTAAAGCTGTCAATATTCGCACAGTCGTGATTTAGGGACGAACAATTTGACTATCGTGCTAGTTTAGGATTTTGTATGTAGAGAGCTGCTACTGGTGTTGTGGTCCATGGACGAAAGAAGGACAAGGTCGAGAAGTTTCGTTTTCGGTTTACTCTTGCGCTGCGGGCAGGAAACGGGGATGAAACGTTTTTTTCATGCCAGCCATCATTTGTTTGTTTTGTCTCTTCGTTCCTTGTTTATCTGTTTGCTCGTGAAATTACACAGTCTTTTTTGTTTGTTTGTCTGAACTCTCCACGGAGTTTTCGGTTTAGCGGTACCACTAGGAAAGACACGCACCCATCGTTTGAGCGGAATCGGAACTGCCGCTGTGAATGTTATTCTTGTAAGTCTTTTATACGGTAGGCCTATTTATTCGCTTAAGCCAGTTGTTTATTGGGGCTAAAGGGAACGAGGTTCCCATACTTATAATTAGACATTTCCGCAATGAGCGTACTTTGTAAGCAGCATGTTTAGATTCACAATTCTGACGTATCCTCCAGCTGTCAGAAGACAGATCTTTTCTCGAAAACTGACACCGAGAATGAAAATATCTGTATTTATGAGACGAGAACGAGGATTTCTGTGATAGCTGTTGACGATGTATGTTGTCTGTACTAAAACACAGCGAGTGTGAACCTAAAGCCAAGTGACCTGTCTTATCTCCGTTGTTTGACTTGTGCCTGCTGATTTTGGTTTGCTCTGGCGTTCACCTCACAGAGTCCTTGGGGAGAATAATCACAGTTTTAACATGTGGGATGACAATACGTCCTTTTTCCCGGACATGTCCTCTTTTTCGGACCTAAAAATGCGTCTGGCCGGGATTTCTAAATCGACAAAAATGTCCGGGATTTGGCTTTTTCTTTCCACAGTCGCCATTCCTTGTTTGTACACATGCGTTACTTTGACCTTTTTCTTTATGTCCCGCCCTCTCGCACGCCACCAGTGTACGGTCATGTACACTATCATGCCATAAACAGTTAAACTGCATCTCATTCATTACCGTTAACACCGCAGCAACAGCCAAGAGACCATAAGAAAGCCGTAGCGCCACCAGAATATGAATGGAAAGAAATAAGGTAATCGTGCCACTGTTATTATGCTAGCAGTTATTTGCCTTATTAAAGACTATAAAGGCTGTAGCCGGCTATATATTGCGGCAGTTAAGTACAGATGCAGTTTCACATTGTATTGTCAAGCATCAGCCTTACATGCGCAACGACAGGAACCTAAAAAAAAAAAAAAAAAAGAAGTTTTGAAGTCATGTCCTATCTCTGCTTCCATATGGAAGTCATAGTTGAGTCTTGCAAAATGTCACTGCGTCTCAGTAAGTTGTATAAGAATAAACAGAATCAGGTATGATTGTTGCTTGTCAACAGAAGATGTGAGCTAGAATGAAAGACAATGGGTCTCACTGAATGATGGAATAATTATTTGTTCCTTATGGTGTCATGAAAAATCTGCTGATTTTTTTTTAGATCAGAGCCACAAAAGTTGTGCACAAATTTGGTGAGCATACCAGTAATCACACTGTTTAGCTGAATTGTGCAAGTAGTGTTCTGTATTATTTAAAACAACAACAACAAACACACTGTTTTACCGTTCAAATGTTTTGTACATTATGGAAAGGGGTAGCTGCATTTCTCTTAGCAGGTTTGTTATGAGCAAACATTTATGGCAAGGCCCTGACACAACATCTGTTTCAGCAGGTTGAGAGCTCACTAATCACTCTACATGGACAATATTGTGTTAAATTGCATTAGTATTAAAAACCAACAGCTTAGCACTGGAGTGTTGCAGAGATGCTTGCCTGGGCTCAAGTCATGATATCAGTGCTGTACTGTCTTCATTGGGTACGGTAATAAAGAACATGTGTGGGGGAGAGTTTGTTGGGTCAAGTCCAATGGTTTGACAGAGAAAATAAAATCCAGTATAAGAGACTGGATCAGAAGTAAGTGGTCTGTTATATTTGTATTAATTCACTTATAGTTGCTTGTTTTGCTCTGACTACACCTAACAGACTTCTAGGTGAGGATCATCTCTGTTTAAGCTGAAGGACATCTACACTTCTACCACAAAAGAGAAAGTAAGTCAGTAAGTAAAGGTATGAGCTCCTCATGTTGAGAGTCTTTATGTAGATGTCTTTTTGGTGCCACTTTATTTATTATGATGTATAAAAGGACACATCTTAGTCAGTTTGGTGGTGAATAAAGAACATAACTGATATGACAAAGAAGGCTGAACAGGGCGTAACCCAGCCAGCCAATCATTGTAAATATAGGTCACTTATACTGACACCTATTTAACATTTTGGCTTGGAACTTTAGAGGTTGAGCTGTATAACAGTGTGTTCACCATGTCAATGAGTTCTTTTTTCTCTGTTATTGTTATTAGCAATGACATTGTTATTGATAAATAAACATTACTTTATATAAAAAATAATAATTTTACATAAAATCAATCAACCAATCAAAAACACTAATGAATCCTTCAAATAACATGTAATATATTAAGTATGTATGGTAGCTGCACAGAGACTGAGATGAACAGCATGTTGGCTGAGCAGAAGAATTAAATATACTGATAATGACCTTTGGTGTTGTAGGCATGGTAGACTTATGTTGGTGGGTTTGTTACCAGGAAAAAGTGAGATGCCAGCTATATTATACTGTCTGTTTATTTCTTAGGCTTATGACATCACTGATAGGCTTTGTTTGCTGACTGTATTCATCAGTCAGTCACACAGGAGTAATGATTGACTTAACCTACTTGCACTGCTTGTACAGGTGTTATCTCTCTTACACGAAGATGGCTGAATTGGGACAAGAATATGATGTTATTGGTCCAACTGAACTGGAGGAAATTAAAGAGGCTTTGGCCAACAAGGATCTAGCAACTGCAGTAAGGGAGATTCAAGATTACTTTGAGCAACAAGATCGTGTAGAACTGAACATAGCCGTTACAGGGGAATCAGGATCTGGTAAATCTACATTCGTCAATGCATTTCGAGGACTGGAGGATGAGGACGAAGGCTCTGCTCCAACTGGAGTCGTTGAGACCACCATGGAGCCAAAAGCGTACCTGCATCCTGAACATGTGAATGTAAAAGTTTGGGATCTGCCTGGGATCGGGACACCAAACTTCAAAGCTGACAAATACCTGGAACAAGTTGGTTTTCAGCGTTACGATTTCTTTGTCATTGTCTCATCAGAGCGATTCAGGGAATGCCATGTTCAGCTGGCCAATGAAATAAACAAAATGAAGAAGAAGTTTTATTTTATTCGATCAAAGATTGATTGTAGCATCAGTGCTGAAAGCAGGAAGAAGAGCTTCAATAAGGAGAAGACCCTGAATGATATCCGGGACGATTGTATTAGGGGTTGGTGTATTCAAGAATATAAAAATCAATATTTTATGAATATTTTATGGTCATTCCAGGTCGAATCAGACAAAATCCAGAGAAACGGTTGCAGCACCATCTCATATTTTGTTCAGAGTTTGTCTACACAGTGTTTGGGTCCCAAAACTAAGGCCTGTAAAATATTTTTGTTCAATTCCAATGTTTTTATATTTTTTGGGCTGAAGGACATTGGCACTTTGTACCCTTAATAACCATACATCCAGCAATTTCCATGTACATTTTCATGTTCCTACTAGTTACCCCACATACCATTTCAGTCCTATGAAAATACGATCAAAATGTGCTACCACGCGTTGTTTTATTCATAACATCTTCATGTCCATTGGCGGTAGAGATCTCAAATATTGACAGAAAATTAATAAAAGATTGTATTTGCAGAAAAAAATAATGATTGATATCATATTGGTGCAAAAATGTGAATTTGTAGTACCCTCAATATTACTCTCGTATAGGAACTTTGCACTCTTTTTTTCCAAATCTAGGGCCTTATGAAAATAAAATGGCATGCAGTACAGGCTTTTAATGGTTTTGGCATACAGAAAACATGTTTGTCTTCCATCAGACAAAATTTGGTGAGGCTAGGATATTAATTCCCAGATATGGCTTCCCAGATATGGCATTTTGAGGCTATAAAGATTGAATAATATCAAAGGCTGAAAAAATATGAAAACATAGAATTTGTACAGAAATATTTTACAGGCCTTGGTTTTGGGACCCATTCATGATATAGACGAGGTCTGAACAAAATCTGAGACGGTGCTGCAACAAATTTATCTGGTTTGACATGGAATGATCTATATATATATATGTGTGTGTGTGTGTATGTATATATATCAAAGAAATTAGATTCAACCTGCATTTGCTGTACCTAACAAGGTTAAATATGGACCAGAATTTTGATTTTATAACATTCAAAAATAACACCATCTCTTTTCCCAGGTCTTGAAAGCATCGGTGTAACCTCTCCTGACGTCTTTTTAATCTCTTGTTTTGACCTGGGGAGCTACGATTTCAGTCCTCTGCAGGAGACCATGAACAAATCCCTTCCCCAGTTCAAGAAACACCTTCTTATGTTGGCCTTACCAAACATAACCCTGCAAATTAACAAGAAGAAAAAGAAGGAGCTGGAGGCAGACATATGGAGGGTGGCACTCATCTCTACTGCTGTCGCAGCTGTACCAGATTCTGATTTGTCAATCTG
This sequence comes from Chanos chanos, assembly GCF_902362185.1. NCBI lineage: Eukaryota > Metazoa > Chordata > Actinopteri > Gonorynchiformes > Chanidae > Chanos > Chanos chanos. The sequence continues at coordinate 4,510,920 of NC_044510.1, forward strand.
TGTGGATATCCTTATCTTAGTGGCAGTGCTAATAAAATATTACCGTGCATTTAATCTTGATGAGCAATCTCTGCAGAACCTCGCTGAGAGGTCAGGAAAGCCTTTGAAGGAGCTAAAGGCTGTGCTGAAGTCTCCTCTACATGAGGAGATTAGCCAACATGTGGTCAAGAAGCTGTTGAGTAGGAAAGATAACAAAACGTATATTAAGTATTGGCTTTCCAAAATCCCCATCCTGGGATTGCTGACAGCTGGGCCCTGGTCCTTTGTGGTTGTTTACAGAATGCTGAAGACGTGTTTGAACGAACTGGCTGAGGACGCCCAGAATGTGATCATGGCCGCATTTCAGTCGCCCGTTTAAAAGCACAGCTTGACATTTTGTTGGTTCATCTGGAAAGATTTTTTTATGTAACATCAGATTGCCAGTTATCTTTTAGAGTAGACTTGACTTGTTGTGATGTACTTTGTTCATCAAAATTTGTTTTATCTTCTTTTTTGCACTCTTCTCCAAGTAGTCAGAAGTTCTTACAGTGGATAATAAAAGAAAATTTGAAAAAAGTGTGAGGTGAATGCATTACACTTTTGCCCCACTATTGTTATTAAGTATTGTCAGAATAACTGGACGTAAATACTGTTTAACTGATTTAATAAAGACAGTGCATAACAGTAACAGACCTCAGTAGCGTTCTCTTACTCCGCTTCTTTTCTTATCACTAGCAACGTCGAATCCATGAATACATTATCGCCACCTACTGACGGATGCATAGAACACAACATATTCCCCCTGTACATAAGGATATTATTAACAATATGAGTGGCAGTGCACAACAGAATATAGCATAGCTTGACATGGAAATAGTAGTAGAAATAGTGAATAACGTTTAACAACTCTAATGTATCAATAACAATTCACATAATAACAATGTCCAAGCAACAAAATGAACATTTTCAACAAGGTGCATTCAGTAACTTGAATAAGCTATTTTAAGCATTTATGCACGGGTCTGTGTGCGTGTAAGCAATATGAGTGTAAATGTTAGTGTAACTTGGCGTGTGATTATGTCACACAGGCCTCAAGCCAACTAGGTGGTCGTCTCACACGAGCAGGGGGAGTGCGAGTCCTCACAGGGTCAGTGATGGGAAAATGATAGTCAGGAACTGGAAGGCAATGGTTAGGTAAATCCTCCGCCAAGCTCCTGGGTCCTGGAGGTGAAGCAGGTGCATGGCATTTGGCTAGACTGGATGCATGCCATTTCTTGCCGTCAGCCAATAGGTAAGCGCAAGGGCCGACTTTTGTTTTGATCTCCAGCGGTTGGAAGTAACCTGGATGCGCCTTCAGAACATGAGTTGGCTTCTGAATGCGCACTCTGCCCCTTTCTTTGATAACAGGCGAGCGGGCCCAACGGCTTGAGTCAGAGTAGGCTTTCATCTTTGCTTCACCATAGCGGGGAAAGGACATCAAGGTGTGTGCGCGTTTTTCTGCCATGCAGTAACTCAAACAGAGAAAGTCTGGCGGTAACATGTTGAGTAGCACGGTACACTTCCATGCCCGTGGTCTTCCATGGCTTCTCTTGCAGGATAGTGGACTGGATGCCGGACTTAAACAAGAGGTGAAAACGTTCAACAGCACCATTCGCTGCCAGGCAATACACAGAAGTAGGTATGTGCTGTATGTCATTATCAATTATCTGATGCTATTGTACGTAGATCCACTAAAGGCTGACATTAAAAAACTAATGGCGTTCACAGCGGTAGCAGAGGCCATGAAGGCTACTTCAGGCCACTTACTGTGATAGTCAGCGTCAGGGCAAAGCGGCAATCCCAAGCGGCAGTCTTGAAAGGGCCGACCACGTCAATACCTAACTCCTCCCATGCCTCTGATGGAAACTGCATGGGTTGCAATGGCTCAACGAAAGGAGCAGCAGATTTGTCTGAAGACTGGCACAAGTGTCAACTCTTTACCTGAGCATTCACTAGGTCATCCCTATCTGGCCACCAACAGATTTTCAGGTGTGGGTCCAAACCATTGATGTTCATATCCCAGTTTTCCATTAAAGTATAGGCTACCTATGCTGGTTGTAGGATACTGAAATGATGTCTCCCAGTTTACATCAGAAAGCTCAGTCTACACTAAAGCACATATACAACACAGATTTGATGGCTCTGTTCTTTGTAACTTTGAAGTTATGAAAAGCCCTTGATTTTGGGTCTCTTACAGGTGTTTCTGACTCTGCTGCTCCACTACATTTTCTTACTCACTCATATATGCAAATGAACATATCTGGTCAGTCATTTCATTCTGTCTAGTGTGTTGCCACTCCACCATGTTTTAATTCTTTTGCATTGTTACAGTGGCTGTCCCACTGTAAAACACATATTCGGCAGAGAACTCTCCCACAAAAACTCTCCGACTGGTAAATTTAGCTCCTATGTAGCCTAAATTGTGTAACAAGTGGGTCAAAATGGCATTAAAATAGCCTCAAAGTGAAATTTAAAAGGACCCAAAAAGCATTAAACTGAATGTGCTGATACTTTCAGAAACCCTGATAATGCATTTTCTAATGATTTCTTGAGCGCAACAGAATAATTGTGACCTACTGTAATAACACTCACACAACATGCTACAAAGAACTTCAAACTTGAAATAAGAACACACTCCCTGATACAAAGGATATTCATTGTATGAATATTAAGAATGTGCTTGATAACAACCAAAGGTTAGTCAAATTTTAAGGCCCTCCTGGGTTCCACTCAATTCCAAATCAACCATAATCGCCAAGGTCTTACATACAGAGGGATGTATCTGAGGTCCATCCCTTCTTAAAAAGACAAGGACACAGTGCTGCGGTTTAGTCTTCATTTAACATGAGCTCCTGGTAACGTGGCTGAACCCAGCTAAAACTGCATTCAGACTGCAAACCTTCAAAGACATTGCTCAATAAAGCAATTCAACTTAATAACGTGATTCAAATCTTCAAAGACATTGCTCAATAAAGCAATTCAACTTAATAACACGATTCATGCTTCAAAGAACTATAAACCTCCTGATATCAACACAAGACACAAAGAAAAGTACTAGGAAACCCTCTGACTTTATCTAGAAAGCTCCGTTAGCACAGAGGGAAGTGCTTTAGTACCCTTCATCATTCCAAAGATAGGCACACATTGCTTTGGTCTTCCCTGTGCAGAATTAAATAAACCTTGCAAATCTTCAAAGGCACTGCTAAATCAAACAATACGGAGTAAAGTCAAGCATTCTGCATGCTAACAACAGTATACATTTTGAATAAGTACACATTGGACACAATGCTGTGGCTTTCCTTCATTTAATATGAACATGCAGATAGAAAATCGCTGTGGAAGGGGGCAACACTTAAAACCTTTTTACAAGAATAAATCCGTAATTTTAGGCTACGTATTATTTTAGAGGGGAGGTATCAGAAGAGCAGCCTGCCGACTGCGTTAAAATGAAGAACGTAGAGCAGTTATACTTTAGTATAGATATAGGTTTCACAGATAACAAGAGACTTAATCCTCTGGCACGAAAGCACCACATTATCATAAGTATCAGGAATTTGATGTGTGTGGCACGACACGACGTTGTGCTTGCACAATGATAATAAAGTTCTTGAATCTTGAAACAGTGGTTGCCAGACACAGGCTATTACTAGTAGCCCCCGTTTTGTTGGTTACGAGTGATAGCCTATATTTTCTTAAAAATTACACGTTTTTTCCTTGTTAAATTATGACTTTATTCTCGTAATATGATAACTTTTTTCTCAATTACGACTTTATTCTCGGAATTTCAGAATTTTCCCCCCTCAGTGTACCCCTAATACTCCATCGTATAAAAGTGTTCCAACAGGAGAAGCACTATACAATTTACAATTTAGCATTTAGCAGACGCTTTTAGCCAAAGCGACTAACAGTTAGTGCATCAGTCAGATTCCTAATACCTCATAACTATACTCCTCTGTATTTATGTCAGTTGATGGGCTCAATGCAGTTACTATCACTGTCTTCTTAAGAGTCATTTGTATTTATTTGAATTTTGCATGGGGTCATTGCATATACTTAAAATGCAACACAGAAGATGGACTCTGTGTGTGTGTGTGTGTGTGTGTAAGAGAGAGAGAGAGAGAGAGAGAGAATAATAATAACCATCATCATCATCATAATACTTTTGCTATTCCCTTATTTACAGAGTCGGCATGCAGCAGGCAAACCCAGCAATGTGACTGGTCACTTGTCCTCATCTACAGTGACACAGACACTCAGGCATGTATTCAAAAGACAAGCTGCTTATGCACCTGTGTAAAAAACTGCTCAAGAACTCACTGCAGGTAATTCATATTACATCGCATATCAGAACTTTTTGAACATTTTCAGCACAAATTTAGCAATACCGCGATAATACTGATAAGCGTGATAATTTTGGTCGCTATAATGATGATTGTAAATTTTCTCTGGCCACCACCTGGAGGGACGTGGGTGGAGCTGTAGAGCGGTCTCGTGTCGCCTTGACAACGAAGTGTGTCATACATTTTACCAGCCGATAATCACAGCATTTCAACGTTTACTCACAGTTGAGTCAACGTCATGGATCAAAGTTGAATCACCGCTGAATTTTGTTTCGATTTTGAAAATCGAACCAACGTTGATATCGAGACGTTGTTTCAACGTCTTACTTTTCAACATTGATGAATATAAGGTTTTGTGTCGACGCTGAATTAACGTTTAATTAAGTATTGATTTTGAAAATCGAATCAACGTTGAGATCGCGACGTTGTTTCAACGTCTTTCTATACAGCATTAATTAATGATAATAATAATAATAACATAATAAAGTAACTTTATTTAGAGCCCAATATCACTATGAATAGTCTCAAATGGCTTTACATGTCTATAACAAACTCAAAATTATATTATGCATAAGTTCGAGAGAATATATAAGTCTTCAATCTGGTTCTAAAGGTTGGAGAGAGTTTGCCTCCCTAACCTCTGTAGGTAAACCATTCCAGAGGAAGAGAGAGCGGTAGAAAAAGGCTAATTTAATTATATTACAGATTAAATTGTGTTTTCATTTCACTTCCACTTAACTGTAAACTTAACTACACCGAGGTATGATGCTACGTGATGATGATCGCGTACTCAAAAATACTGTCTAACTCACTGTGGAATACAGAGTAAAGTAAGGTTAGGAGTTTTTACTAAAAATCAAATATTTGGGTGCAAACAGAACAACCATTCTGATACCTGTGGCTACACTTCACCAAAATGGTGACGTCCCAAATTACTATCTGTAACATAAAAACTTAAAACATAGAAGCACATATCCCAAAAAACGTCAGTAAACATTCCCCAACACACACCTGCTTCAAACATGTCATCAGGGCCAATGACCACTCTCCGACACCACAATATTATAACCTAGTTTGCAACTGGATCAACATGACAATACTGTCTGAATCAGGGATTTACTGCGCATGTCATATGTTTTCAATGCAATTATTATATGTAATGCAACTTGCTATGCATCACTTGCAATACTACTATACTGCAAACACAAAAGTAAATAAATCTAAATAAGTCAGTAGTAAAGCTTGAATGTGATCAAATGAGACTCCCTGGAAAAAAAGATATGATGGCACTTTCCTGAATAAATATGAGGGAAAGCAGCTGTTAGCAATTTTCTTTTGCTTGTTGTGGAAGACATTATGTCGATTCTGCTTATAATTAATTGGTGAAGTGGCCTGTTAAGGTTCTTTCATCCCGACCAAACAGAAGCCAACGAACAAAAGTAGCACGGGTTGATTTGTAGTCAATTTGATATGACTGGTCTTTGTTTTAGACTTTAAGCTCAGAGAACAAATTCACACTAAACAATTTTTTTTTTTTTTAAAGTAAGTACAACTTTACATTACGGAAGTGTTTGATCTGCAAGAAAGGGCAGTTGGAATTACCAGTACCATAAAGCCATTACAAAGGATTACAAAGTGGATTATTAACTGTTATGTTTATAAATCCGTTACACAGAATCATTGTTCACACATTAACTGCAGATGTCCACGCAAGTTTAAAACTTCAAATCAGTGCAAATAGAGAGAGACTTTGCTGAAATGAGATGCCTGAATAGATGTGATCGTTCACATAGTTCTATTCCATGCTTTCAGTATCTTGACAGCTCGTCAGATAGAGAGCGATCGTTCTTTCATCTGATACGTAATCTCTCTTTTCATTTTTCTCTTCAGTAGTACATAACACCTCTTATCATGTTTGTCCTCACCCCCCACCTCTTTTTACTAAAAATACACTTATCTATAATGTACTTTACACTAATGACAAGACCTCGTGCAGGAGCTCATGTTTAAGTATTTGCGGTTACATACTTGACTCTTAAATTTAAGAGTTGGATAACGTAGCGAAGCGTATCATGAACACTAACGTTCAGCGTTGTCTGTAAATGTTTAGGCAATTTCCAGGAACGGGGTCATGTACGAAAGGTGACAGTTTCTGCCGCAGTCAAAGTAATTTTTTATACTTAACTTGTGTTTCTGCTTGCAGGAGAGATCTTATGTCATTATTTTAGCTGGGATCGGCCAGGTTCTTCTATCATGTCCTTGCTGTTCTGGGAAGGGATGTCTTGTGGTTGCTGGACTGTTACAATGGTTTCTCTCCATACATCTCATACCGTTGGAAATTTCAGAACCCCATTCAGCATTAAGTCCACAGAAACAAGAACATAAATTAAACTGTCTATAAAAAAAAGAGACTGCAAGAGGTGGATGTCAGAGAGTAATGCAGTCATGCTCTGCACTTATGTTGACAGGGGATAAATATTGCATGTTTACTGTTCTTTAGAATCACCATTTAATAATATTTGAATCCTCTGTAGGGAATCATGTCATTAAGGTAATACAAGGTAACTGATGCCAGATAAATATTTATGTGTGTGTAAACGTGTATTAGTACCTGACTAATAATCAGTGTTGTATGAAGTGCCCAAAAGCCATACTTCAGTAAAAGTAAAGAAAACTCTCTGGAAAATGACTCAGGCAAAAGTTCAAATAACTCATGACATAACTGCTCACACAGAAGTTGTCATCTGCTTGTATGTTCAGTGATTTTGTTTTGAGTGAATTTTTTTTAGCTAAAAAGCAATGTGATTCATCCAAAGAAATAGTACAACACATGTACTGTAGTACAATAGATGCCTTTTTTTGTAAACATACATTACATATACACATACATACATACATACATACACACACACATACGCACATACATGCATACGTACATATACGTATACATACATACACATACATACATACATGCATACGTATATACACATATACATATGTGCATGCATATACACGTATACATACACATACATACATACATACATACATACACTCCTCCACTCTTTTAGTGGTCAGGGGCGTGGTCCTCCCCTTCCACATTCTCTGTAGTTCCTCCTTCGGTTCTTGGTTTCGTTCCGTCTTTTTGCTGTTAACCGTCGTCACTTGAGATTGCAACATGTACCAGCACTGCTGGTTGGTTAGTAATCACTTACTTATCTGTCTGGAGCAGAATATTCCACAGGGCCTTAGATGTATATGATTCCTGTCCCCTGGTTCTGTCTCTCAGTGTATGTTATTCTCACATGCATTTTACAGCCCGCTACTGAGACCTGGACTGTCTCAGGGGCCTCTGTGTGTGTGTGTGTCTGTGTGTGTGTGTGTGTGTGTGTGTAACACATTTACATATGACATATCAATGAAAATAAAGTAGATTCATTATAAATACCATGACACTGTCTCTGTCATAACTCACATACAGGTCTTTCATCATGTGGTACTTAATGACAATGAGGCCAAAGGACAATTCAGGGTTTTCAGTTACAGGATTAAAATGTACCGTGACATCTGCCAATGATTAAAGCTTACCCTGCGAATGTATCCCAACACCTCTGAGTATTTGTGACAATCAAATTTATTATTTAGTATAACCAAGACTCAAGATCCTTTTCACTGTAGCCTGATGGAGAGTATAGACTTATGCCCATGCAGTCTGGAGTCCTGAGCAGTGCAACAGAATTGAACACATGAAAGTTGTTGTTATTCTCTGTTGTTATTCTTTGTATTCAACTCAGGGTAAGAAATGAGATATATTTACTGACTGGTGAGGTGCAGTGATGTAACTGATCAGCGAGTTATTTGATAAATGGCTGTAATGAACCTCTGAGTGCATTAAACAGAAATTAAAAAAACATCATCACAATCATAATCATAACCATAATCATAATCACATGTGTAAAACTGTTAACACTTTTTTTTTTTAAATTGTGGATACGTGCAGACATACACACATGTTAACACTTTTTTAGAGACAGGGAATTTCACATATTCTCCTGTGTGTCCCTAAACAGGACACATCGGCCCATTTTCCTGCACTGTACACCGCACAGTCTTCTCCGGGTGGATTATGTGCTTTCCAGTCATCTGGTCGGTACCGCCACCACCTTAAAGAGACAACACTTATGAGATTAGCAGGAAATTACATATGAGAATGACTGTTCTATCAGATGAATTCAGAAAAATAGGTTTTGACTGGCTCTTACGATAGGCTATCATCTAAACGTGTGTGGTCCACCCATAGCCACACCCCTTCTGTGAGCTCATCAGTCAGACCAATCCAATAATAACTGGGGATCTGAATGGTGCAAACTTTTCCAGCGAGGAACTCCTGAAATGTAAACACATAACCTTTAACTTTTAGCCTTTAAAAAGTTCATATCTTGCACTGTAACAGTTCACATATTTTACCAAAACTGTAAAATTTGTACAAAATTGCTTCAACTTCACCTGCAGATTCAAAATGTAAATTGAAAAACAGGGGTCAAAAGATTCAGCATCTCTCTCTCTCTCTCTCACTGCACCTGTTCCTCTGTGCTGTTGATGATGACAAGGTCTCCACCCAGATCTTGACAGCGCCCCCTACTGTTCATCCAGTTCATTTTGTCCGTGGAGAAAACATAAGATCCCGTACTAGAACGGATCAGTGTCTCTTTCTTTGACAAACCACTAGAAACTGTGGAGTGTGTGTGTGTGTGTGAATGTGTGTGTGTGTGTGTGTATGTGAGTGTATGCCAGAGAGAGAGAGAGAGAGAGAGAGAGAGAGAAAGGAGAATATGGAGAAAGAAAGAGCCAAACTGTCAAAGGTTGTTACCAAACCCCAAAAAGCAATCACTGACAGCCAGAAAGCCAGCATAACCGAATCTGACAACAGTGACTATGTTTTGATTACAGTAAATACAGTAGTAATATAGTAATACAGCGGTAGTAACGGCTATGCATCCACCTGGATGTGAACAGTGCATGACAGGTACATCTCTCCTCTTCAGCATCTCATCACAGTAACCTGCATGAGGAAGAATCCACTTAAAGTTTGCATTCTTGAGAAACAGGCGCATGTGTGTGCGGTTGCGTGCATTTTCTTTGAAAGTACGCACGTCTGTGGTTGGTTTTACAGCAGAAGGGAAAAAATACTCCTGTGGTTTAAAGAGGGTTTAGGTGGCAGTTTGCAAAAATGTTCAGTTCATTTGTACACAGGCTATGGTGTTTTGTTTAAAATCACATACCTTCACTGGACGAATTTTTAGACATCTTTTGAGCTCCACTTATACTGCAGTCTGAAACACAACAACAACAACAACAACAACAATAATAATAATGATAATAATAATAAATTATCACAAATTCACTGTGTACTCCGACATAGGAAAATCTCACATGTGATGATAATAGTTAGTATTGCTTAGTAAGGAGTAAATGTGAGTGTGTGTGTGGTTGTGTGTGAGTGTGTGTTATTGTGTATGTGTTTGACACAGTATGCATCTGTAAATACATGAGTTTGTGTGTATGTGTGTGTTTGTGTGAGTGTGTCAGAGAGAGAAACAATGAGAGAGAAGGAGATATGCTCACAAGAACATGCCAGTTTTCCACAGACCAATAAAGAGTGGAAGACGACAACAGAGAAAACAGTCACCATGGTAACCCCTACAAAACACAAACTCACAAATTATATGCACCAACACAGAGACATATATCAAATTTCTACATGCTCCCATGAATTCGTTCTTCTTTATACCATTACAAATTGGTTAATGAAAACCAAATTTATTTTAAAGTCTGTATTTCAATTTTCATTCAAACTCCTAATAACTCTTTCAAATTAAATCTAAGAAAAGCACATTTTTTTGAATAAACAAGTGCAATTATTTTATAAATGTTGGTCACTATAAATGTTGAAAACCCAATAAACAAGGTTTAAAAAAAAAAGAAAAGAAAAAGAAAAGAAAAGAAAAGCACATTTGCGGTGTAATGTGGTCTCCCGTCGCTCTTATTTCTGTCGGTGTAGAAGAGGGTGAGACATGGAAAAACCACGTTTGAACCATGTGTCACCATGGGCAAAAGAGAAGAATTAGAACTAGACGCCCACCTTTGGCTCTCCTCGAAGGCTTTCCTCCCAATTCTCGCTCAGCGTCAGGAAAAAGCGGCTTAGGCTCTTTGGACATTTCCACAGACGATGAAAAAAGGCAAGGGTATTTGCGAGTTTGTCTGTGAGTGCATGGATAGCGAGTCCGAGCCTAACGGTTTGTACATTTCGTGAGTTTTTCAACCGCAGGCAGAAATATACATGCAGAGCATGTCTTCAACTCACCACTCCCTGTCCAAAGTGGAAATTACGAACTGACCTGGTTTTCTCACTTTAAATGTTGAAGGGGCTTCTGATTTATTACCAGGCTGTCGCTGTCGGCTTTAAGCGTTGCGGTTTGTCTCAATAGCTTTAATCAGGTTCAACGCACTACTGACGCATTTTTGAAACAGTTCACAAAGCATCAAAATATTGGCTTTACACTGTATAAGATTTGTTATAAAACAACACGTGAGAATCATCGTTGTTCACTGTTGGACTTTTAATGTCTCAGTAATCTGCTTTACTAAGACAGAAATGAAGTTAAACATTTTTAAACATTTTAAAGGAATCTGTCCGGGCTATACGCGCTGTGCACGGACACTAAACATAAATGCAATAAAATAATTAATACGTTTTTAATAAGCTTTCCTGCATAATTATACCAAGGCATTGGTACCAAGGCAACAATCAAAGCAGTGTTACACTGCTCTATAAAGAATACACATTAGTCAGGACTGAGAGAACATATAGGATTGTAATCTGCTCCTGCATTTACCCCGCATTTTAATCACCAATAAACCTCTGGCTACCACCCACACACTCTCCTGTGTTTCTCCTAGTGGCCTGTTTTCGTTTTAGGAATATTGCACAGTTGTTTCTAAGCTGCATAAAATGACGAATGTCTTGAATTTAGCATTTAGCCAGTGCTCCATCAGAGTAGTTCCATACTGAGGGGTTTTTTTGTTTGTTTGTTTTTTTTGATCAACTGATCAGCGGGTTATTTGATAAATGGCTGTAATGAACCTCTGAGTGCATTAAACAGAAGTTACAAAAACATCATCACCATCATCACAATCATAATCATAACCATAATCATAATCACATGTGTAAAACTTTTAACACTTTTTTTTAAATTGTGGATACATACAGACATGCAGACATACACACATGTTAACACTTTTTTAGAGACAGGGAATTTCACATATTCTCCTGTGTGTCCCTAAACAGGACACATCGGCCCATTTTCCTACATTGTACACCGCACAGTCTTCTCCGAGTGGATTATGTGCTTTCCAGTCATCTGGTTGGTGTTGCCACCACCTTAAAGAGACAACACTTATGAGATTAGCAGGAAATTACATATGAGAATGACTGTTCTTTCAGATGAATTCAGAAAAATAGGTTTTGACTGGCTCTTACGATAGGTTATCATCTAAATGTGTGTGGTCCACCCATAGCCACACCCCTTCTGTGAGCTCATCAGTCAGACCAATCCAATAATAACTGGGGATCTGAATGGTGCAAACTTTTCCAGCGAGGAACTCCTGAAATGTAAACACATAACCTTTAACTTTTAGCCTTTAAAAAGTTCATATCTTGCACTGTAACAGTTCACATATTTTACTAAAACTGTAAAAATTTGTACAAAATCGCTTCAGCGTCACCTGCAGATTCAAAATGTAAATTGAAAAACAGGGGTCAAAAGATTCAGCATCTCTCTCTCTCTCTCTCTCTCTTACTGCACCTGTTCCTCTGTGCTGTTGACGATGACAAGGTCTCCACCCAGATTTTGACAGCGCCGCCTACTGTTCATCCAGTTCCTTTTGTCCGTGGAAAAAACATAAGATCCCGTACTAGAACAGATCAGCGTTTCTGTCCTTAATAGGTAGCCAGAAACTGTGAAGTGGGAGGAGAAAAAGATTTTGTGTGGGGAAGCATATGTGAACGTATATATGTGTGTGTGTGTGTGTGTGTGTGTGTATGTGTGTGTATGTGTGCGTGTGTGCGTGAGAGAGAGAGAGAGAGAGAGGGAGAGAGAGAGAGAGACGGTTGTCTCTCTTTTTCGTTCTGTAACACTGAGAGAAAACAGACTGCAACTTTGCACTTTAACTGCAAAATGTTTGCTTTGAGAGAGAAACAACCTCCTTTAACTTTTAATATTATTATTATTATTATTATCAGTTGTAATAAGTTAAAAAGAAATGAATAGTAGTTTAATAGTAGTAGAAGCCTCGTGTGGCTGAAATGTGTAAATTAGTTGACACTGGGACATAAATGGTTTAATGTTTAAATGTTTTGTGCTGGTGCACACAGTCCTCTCTCTGTGGTCAGATCTTGTGTAATATGGAGGTTTCTCTCAGTTCCTCCATTAGCTCACGTTTTACCATACAAGTTACATAACAAGTACTGCAAAATGAAAAGTGGATACATGTGATGAAAAAAAGCGTCTTTTCATTGAGTTCTGTCCATTAATGTCTGTATCTGCTTGTTTTACAATCGATAATCTCGTAGCTCTTTTTACTGTGCTCATAATTGATAACATCAAATATTTACCTTTATCCAAACACCCACAACCTGGCTTTTCTCCACCTGTGGTTGCATGATTTAGGACTTGAACAGGTCGGGTAAAGTGCGCTGAGGATTGTCAAAAAATTTTACTCGCTGAAGTATGATAATGGGTAATGAACTATTTTGAAAGCAAAGGTCAAAGGGCATTTGCTTTATTTGAAGGTTTTTTTTTTTTTTTTAACTCACCTCCTGCTGCGTTGTTGTCTACAAAATTTAGCAGACAGATACAAATAATGAACATTTGTTATCGTTATTGAAAACAGACAAAATCATCTCATGCAACAGCTTCCATTTTTGTACATAAAATTGGTTTATTTACATACTTAGACCAATATTAGTCTTTCGGAATGCTATAGGTAGTACTCTACTATAATTTATACGATAAATGTCTAAATGTGTGCGTGCATGCATCTGTGTGTTGGTATATGTGCGTGCACACGCGCGCGCGTTTGTGTGTGTGTGTGTGTTGTGAATATGCTATTTGAGCAAAACTTACACAAATAAGCCAGTACTCCAACTGCCAACAGAGAGATGATGAGGAGAACAGAGACAATGATCACTGCAGGCACTAGCCCCTTCTGCCTACTGCCTGAACTCTGAACTAAAAAACAAAAGGAAAATGCACACATGACCTGTAAGCAGCAGTAGATATTTCATGATGTGTATACGTGTGCACACTCTATAACTGTATCCTTGCACTCACACACACACACACACATTGGCTGTCATCAACATTGCCAGTAATAATCTCTATTTACAAAAATGACTACCTGGTACTGCATTTGGGATTATGGTGAAATTCCATTGTTAATGTAAAAACAAAAAAAAACCCAGTGTTGTACTGGCTAACCTGCTGCCACCAGTATACTGTAAATTCAATAAAGTACAGGGCCATGTTTTACTACATATATTATAACAGTATTAAACTGTAAATTAAGTTTACAGTGAGCAAACTGTAGAAAAAAATGGTATTATATATATATATATATGTGTGTGTGTGTGTATGTGTATATATATATATATATATACACACAGCCACACACACACACAAACCCCTCTTTCTCTCCTCACATGGATAGATAGATAGACAGATCTGATGTTACCACTGTGGTCACTTCAGTGAAAAAAGTATAAAACTGACCTTGTGTTTTTGGAGACATCACCCCAGAATCAAACTGAAAGTTTTCATAGACAGCTGTGTCTGAATCAGTGTCCATGGTCAAAGCACATGCAGGAAGCAACGGCACAGAGCTACGTTCCTGTCTGTGGCAGTCACCTGAATGTTAAGGGAAGTGATAGGAAAACGCAAAAAGAGAAGACACAAAATGGACTGAAACATCTATCACGATGAGGTTAGTATAAGTATAAGTATAAATATAAGTATAAGTTAGTACTTCTGCTCAGCAGTTTCCTGTATTTCAAAATGAAACTAAAATTTGGGGGGGGGGGGGGTTAGTGGACTCCTTGTATACAAAATTTCTCATAGGTACACATATATATTAAGTACTTATCCAATACACCAAAAGAGTATTATTATATTTTAACATATAATGTATTTGTTCACTGTTTTAATAGGATTTTTTCTGACAGATATGGTCTGATTTTCCTGATGTTGTACAAATGAATCTGCAAGATCAGGAGGTTGCTGTAATGTGTTCTGTGAGGGCTAGTCTTCCATCATGCCTAAGTTTCTGGTGGACTTTGATGGTAAAAGTGAAGATGAGCCTAGCTGAAGCAGATGCTATGATGAATTGAAGGACTGGCTAGGATGACCAGGGGGGTATTCCAGAACGCGAGTTTGGTGAAATCTCAGAGTTAGTTAACTCAGAGTAAGTAGTAAACCTACTACTAGAAGAGCCCCACGGCTTCATTCACCTAACGAAATAAAGCCATAGGACTCTTCTATTGGGAAGTTTACCACTTGCTCTGACTTAACAAACTCTGATTTTCATTAAACCCACATTCTGGAATAATCCCCAGAAGTTCTGTTTTTTGACAGGTCGAGTTGGAGGTGGGGCTCCGTCATGTAAGTTACAATGTCAGTGAGGCATGCAGAGATGCATGCTTAGATTGTGATATCCTTTGGGGGGAAGGACAGGTATAGCTGGGTGTCAGAAGTGGAAGTGAGCAAAACCTTGATATCACAGGTTTCTCACACACACTCTCTTTTTGCCTTAATGAAGGGGAGATCAAATTGGATTTAAACCCACAAACCTACAACTATGAGGCCAGTTCCCTCAAAACCACACTACTATTGACTATTTGCTACACGAAATAAAATCTTTTATAGTTATACCCTTAGCATATTGTCTGTGGCAATAACATGAATAGTATCAGTGTTTTCATCATGAGGTTGGATTCAGATCTTAAATTATCTGTAGTCATTCTGTGAGTTCATATTCATTATTTGCATAGCCTAAATAATTTTCGTTCATTTGCTTAATTGCATCAATTAAAATTGAGTCACACATGGGAGAAATTTGAAGTGAGTTTTGACAATGAGTAGACAAAGATTTGCACGTAGAATTTTAGGCCTCATGCAAGAGAATTATGAGTTCAGTCATAATTTGGGGACTGGGGTTTGCAAAAAATACATTTTATAAATGAAAAATAAAAATGGTAATCCACCTACCAAATTTGTTGTCTCTCTCTCTCTCTCTCTCTCTCTCTCTCTCTCTCTCTCTCTCTCTCTCTCTCTCCTTACCTATAATAAAACCTGGAAAAACAAATGGAGCCAGGAAGCCACTCCCTGCTCAAAGTGCAACCAAAATGAAACTCTTTCTGTGTTGCACACTTTCTATTTCTGCAGTAAAATGGCAGAGGCTTCTTTATCGGCTGAGGAGTCCCTCATGTGTCCAATCTGTCTGGATCTACTAAAAGATCCGGCGACTATTGCCTGTGGACACAGTTATTGTATGTGTTGTATTAAAAGCTTTTGGGATCAGGATGATCAGAAAGGAGCCTACAGCTGCCCGCAGTGCAGGGAGACCTTTGCCTCGAGGCCTGTTCTGAAGAAAAACACCATGTTGGCTGAACTGGCAGAGAAACTAAGAAAGACAAGACTCCAAGGTGTTTTATCTCCAGACTCTTATGCTAAACCAGGAGATGTTGAGTGTGACGTCTGTACAGCGAGAAAACTGAAAGCTGTCAAGTCCTGTTTGGTTTGTCTGATATCATTTTGTGAAACTCACCTTCAAACTCACCTTGAATCTCCTGCCTATGAGAAACACAGGTTGGTGGAAGCCTCCACAAAATTACAGCACAAGATCTGTCCTCAGCATGACAAGCTACTTGAAATTTACTGTCGCACTGACCGAAAGATGATCTGCTATTTGTGTGTAATGTATGAACACAAAGGCCATGATACAGTCTCAGCAGCTGCTGAGAGGGCAGATAAACAGGTAAGAGAAGTTGTCACCCTCCCACCGGCATGAGCTGAGTAAAGTTATTTGCTTTTGTTTGAAATAAGGATCAATTTATACGTATCTACATTGAAGAAGGCATTTTCTTCTTTCTAATTTTGTTTAGTTTTATTTTTGACACTAGAGGGCACTGGTTCTTTTACATAGGATTTTTAGATTGGTTGGGCACATATTTTGTCACACTACCATCTGTTTCATTCATAGTATGTCATCTGTTTATCAAGCATCTATCTTTTCCTGTTAAACAGAATCATTATTCATTCGACTTTAAGTAACATAATTTATTATATTTTTCTGGAAAGTAGGTAACACCTTCTAATGACGAATGGTTGTCTTCATGGGAAACAGGATGGCACAGAACAATGCCACAGTTCTGTTTACTATATACAAGCTATAATATGTCCATAAATGTTTATACATACATTATACTTCTTCACAGAGGCAACTGGAAGAGACCCTGAGGAATTCTCAGCAGAGAATTAGGAGGAGAGAGGAGGAGCTGCAGGAGCTGAAACAGGTTGTGAATTCTCTCAAAGTGAGTAGTTAACAGAGGAGAGGAGAACCATTTTGGGTCATTTTCCAGTCCCACAGAGTCACTCTGTGGAAAAAAGGCTGTCTGCAGTCCCAGTATGAGCTGCTGAAATCTCCCTCCTTTCTGTGCGTCTCCAAACAGTTCTCAGCACAGACCGCAGTGGAGGACAGTGTGAAGATCTTCACTGAGATGCTTCGCTCCATTGAGAGAAAGTGCTCTGAGGTGAAAGAGTGGATCAGAGTTCAGGAGAAAGCTGAACTGAGTCAGGTTGAAGGTCAAATTAAGAAACTGGAGCAGGAGCTGGCTGATCTGAGGAAGAGAGACTCTGAGCTGGAGCAGCTTTCACACACAGAGGATCACATCCATTTCCTCCAGGTAACACCACTGACTCTCTGATTACTTACAGGGAATCATCACTTGAACCTTTGCGAATTTATCTAAATAAACATTTTCATGTCTGTGTTACATCTTTTTTTAATCTCTCTGTAGGATTTCCAGTCTCTCTCTGTTTGTTCTGGATATAAAGATTCACCCAGCATCATTATCAAGCCTGTCTCTTCTTTTGATGACGTGAAGAAATCTGTCTCGGAAGTGAAAATTAAATTAGAGGAATTCCTCAGTGGAGATGTGATCAAAGCTTCAGGAAAAGGTTGGAAAAATATTTCGTTATTAATTGTCTTTATTGAATTGTTCTAATTAACAATGATGTTGCATTAGAGGTTCTAATTCCTAATGTGTGTATGTGTTTGTGTGTGAGAGAAATCATAAAATCACTTGAATTAGTGATAGAACTCTTTTCTGGTCTTGCCATCATGCAGTAATGGAATCTGGCTTTGACTAACTGTGGTGACAGATAATGACTATAGGAACAGCATATTGTAATACTTCATTAACAATGTTTGATACATTTTTGGGACAGACTGTATATTGAACATACTAGAATGGACTAATTTACTCATTGCACTGCATTGCCAAAAGCATTACAGGAGCCTGAGACAATGCAGGATTACAGGTTACCTGGTTTCAGTTTAAACTTGATCTCAGTTTCATATTACTGCTCACTTTTTTCCCTTTTTTTCCACTGAAAATAAGCAATATGATAATACTTCACTGATTCACTGGTAAACATGCACAGAAACACTGATAGATATGGTAGATTGGTCACAATAAGTTAATTACCTCAAACCTCTAGAAGTGTAATACCAGAGCTTTCTTGATTTGATGAATCCTCTCTGTCTTGTGTCTTGCATTTCAGATTCAGGACAGGTCACACTGGGTGCCAGCATGGCTTGTAAAGAGCTCCGCCTGTCGGAGGAGAACTCAAAGGTGACTTGGAGCCCGAGGGCTCACTCACATTCTGATCCCTCACAAAGATTTGACAGAAATGCACAGGCTGTGTGGTAGTGAGGGTTTGTCTTGACACCGTTACTGGGATATTGTACATGGTGTATATATATCGAATACAGGATATGGAATTGTTATATAAAGAAATCAGTTGGAATTGGGACTCTAATGATACTAATGTTTTTTTTTATAGATAGAATAGATTTTGGACTTTTATCACCCCAGTGACTCGTTCAGACACATTAACAATGATGCTGTTAATGCACAAAGACCATCTGAGTTATGATCACCAGAGATCAACCCACTGACCAGATTTACAAATTGCCACTAGGCATAAGTGCAAAAAGCATAAAACTCCATTTATAAAACACGGTAGCATAACTGATCATACTTAATACACAAAAAAAGATAATAAAGCAAAACAATGCTAGCCACTTTCTGTAAAAATAATGTCGTGCCAGTGGTACAGAGAAATTCTAGTTCATGGTTCATTGTGATTATTAGACTTAATACTAATATCACTTAGCTGTGACCATAACCTTATTTCAGAACCAGAACCCAGTGAAATTACAGTTATCCTGAAAAACTCTATTTATAACTCAGCGTTCTGAACGCTGAACCTAGAAATTATTCAGAATAACTCTTCATTAGCCGTACATATATTAAATAACAGCATTAAAGTAGCAAGTTTAAATGAACTGAATCTCTCTCATATGAAGATGGCTGCACAAGGAAAAGAGTATGATGTCCTCAGTCCGGCTGAACTGGAGGAAATTAAAGAGGATTCGGCCAACAAGGATCTGTCAACTACAGTAAGGGAGATTCAAGTTTACTTTGAGCAACAAGATGTGGAACTGAACATAGCCTTTACAGGGGAATCAGGTTCTGGTAAATCTACACTCGTCAATGCCTTACGAGGTCTGTACGATGACGATGAAGGTGCTGCTCCAACTGGAGTCCCTCATATTACCATGGAGCCAGAAGTTTACCCACATCCCAAATACCCAAACGTGAAAATGTGGGATCTGCCAGGGATCGGGACATCAAACTTCAAAGCTGACAGATACCTTGAACAAGTTGGTTTTCAGCGTTACGATTTCTTCATCATTGTCTCATCAGAGCGATTCAGGGAGTGCCATGTTCAGCTGGCCAAGGAGATAAACGAAATGAAGAAGAAGTTTTACTATATTCGATCAAAGATTGATTGTAGCATTCATGCTGAAAGCAGGAAGAAGAGCTTCAACAAGGAAAAGACACTGGATGCTATCCGGTCAGACTGCATAAAAGGTTAACTTATTCATATCATTTTCTGAAAATTAAACATTTCATTGTTGTTTTTCTGTTCAGGAAATTACGAAAGTCTACTGACAATATTGGTTGTCAGATACAGCAGCAGATAAGATCTCCAGATCATCTCTTCTTTCTTCCTAGGTCTCCAGAGCGTTGGTGTGTACTCTCCTGATGTCTTCTTGATCTCCAGTCATGATCCAGGGAGCTATGATTTCGGACATCTTGAGGACACCATTGAGAGGGAGTTGTCTAAGCACAAGTGACACGTACTTAGGAGCATAAGCTCAAAGCTATATTCAGGAGAAACTAGTGTGTGTATTCTGATGTGACGGGTTTGTCACGACCGCTACTCTGCATCTCTGTAAATGTGGCCAACTTTTTAAAGGACCCCAAAAAGTATAAAAAAAAAATCAATCAGTTTTAACATTTTTGTTGAGAACCTTGCCGATTGATCGGGGAAATATCTGAGTGAGCTGAGGGTTGTGAGAAAATCCCCCATGGGCATTTTTTCATGGAGAAAAATCAAACATGCATTATTTCCTCGGCTGCGTTCCTATTAAATAAGTGTAGTCAGCTGGACCATATCTGTTATAGTATACACCATGCTGAACAGATTGCTGGCTGAGCTGGCTGAAGATGCCCAGAATAGAAACATGACTCCACTGCAGATCTCTATGAGTACAATGAGACGCTTCATAACGTAGCATTAAATTACCGTTTCTTCTTTTGATTAGACTTGACTTTTAGTAGTAGAGTTTTAGATGATCTTTAGTATGTGTCATGCTGTGATTTATTATTTGATGAAACTTTTGTTTATTTATTTTTTTTAATTGTTTGATCATTTAGTTTATTATCGTAACTGAATCATTATGATTAAAAAGAGAGGACAAGTAAAAATTTAAATGTATATGTTCAGCAAAATACAGTGAAAGATGATGTATAACTGTCAAAATGTTTAATTGAAAAGGCAACACACAAACTCGGTGACACTGTTGTTCAAATCAGTTTTTTAAATGACAGAACAATAATCCAGTCACATCTGTAACTGCTGGTGTTTTTTTAGTTTCCTAATAACTGAGTTCCTTGTCCCTTAAGTTTGCATCTCTTCGGGTATATACAACTTGCTGCTCTGTTTTCCTGTTCAGATGAAGAATAATTTGACAACAGCTGCAATAAGATAATTTCTTACTCAAATAACGATCATTTTTCCTAAAATATCATTTCTGTTCTGTTTGTGTTTTGTTCATGACACAGACTTCGTAGAATTAACACTTTCAGTGTACTTACATATATAGTAAAAGTAGAAACTGTTTCTTAATAAAAAATGAACAACAATAACAACAACAACAACAAGAAGTTGAAAGCATTTATCTCAACAGGTTTAAAAAATTAAAGATTAAAGATTAAATCTCTGTGAACGCGCACACACTGTGAGTAGTGAATTCAACCTCTACATTTGACCCATGCTTACACTCCAGTAGTGAGCACACACAACCACTAGGGGCAGGCGCACAAGCCCACTCCTCTAACCCTTGGGCCACAGGATGCCCCCGTTAAGCTAAACATTTCATTATAGTAATGATACGACGACAGAGGGTCAACATATTTTTGTGCTGCATTATAAGCATACTTACTATACTGTTCGTGAGAAATTCCGTGCGTTGAATTCCAGCACTACTACTGCAACTATTCATCATAGAGTGAATTATTCGTGGAAAACATTCGTCAGTAGGTTCAACAGGGAAAAGTTTTTTTCCCCCTATTTGTTGGTTGGTTGCCTTGTTTATTTAGCTTGCTTCAAGGTGTAGAGCATGCGATAATCATCGAAGACAGAGCCATACCTTATCTGCAATTACATATGCTGATCAGCCCTTGCTGGGGCTTTGTCGTGTCCTAAATCTGCAAAAGAAAAAAAAGGCAAAGTATAGACCCAAGACAAAATACACGCCCAACAGATCGTTGGATCCCGACTCAAATTATGTTTTTCGTACAGTTTTCCAGCATTTTTGTGCTCTTGCATCATTAATATTGTCTGAAAATTATTTAATGCTGAAGGATGGGCCAATACTACAGGGATAGTTATTCCCTGACCATTCGTTTATTTCCCATCATTCCGAGATATTGAACGTTTATGGTTCGCTTTTCCCTGAATTTGCATTCGAAATAATTCGGACCAAATCATAGCAACACAGTGAGAATCCACGGCATCACGTACAGCGTGGATTTTTGGCCTTACTATCTTTAGTTTGGCGAAGCCAAGGCGGTGTCCGAGGCGGAACAAAACGATGTGTTGCCAGTATTCTGTCACGTCGTATTTTAAAGACGGACAAAGCAGTACAACCTACTCGTTCCCGCTACACAACTAAAACATTTTATCGAATACTTGTAGCTACTGCTGGATATCTAAGAGGTAAGTTACACAGTTTAGCTCATGTTTTATGGCTGAATTGCTCAAATGACTGATCCTCGCAAGCTAAGTCACGCTGGCTAACCACCCTTTCTCCTTAACGCACTGAGTTTAAGTTACCGGTGTTACAAAACTGCGGGCGCAGACTGAGCGCGGATGTCTCAAAGTATCTCTGTGTTTGTGTTAAGGGTTGAACTAAAACTTTTAGACGCTCTATGTCACACATTTTGCTGAATCATAAAGCTATACAAAGGGGATTACAAAATTAGGTAACAGAAAACCACGAATGAAACGTATGTGTCGTAGCTGGAGTGACTGAAGTAACTGTGTGGTTATGTTGTGATGCTATGCGGTTATTCTCATTTTTCTATGAATTCGAGATGGAATCTTCTAAATAGTCGTATCTACCGATGCTTCGACTTTGTTATTTCAATGTCAACGTAACTTTAGCCTGTCTTTGCCAGGGGTGCCTATCTGCGCTATGAGTGATTGCAGGCAAGGTCAAGCATGCCATATGCCCTTGTTTGTTTTACGTTATCGCCTTCATGACTGTCCTTGATAAAATAAACAAATAAACGTAAACGGATGCGACTTTGCCGTGTCTGGTGTATTTCATTTTGTCACATCACAATAGTTAATAATTTAACCCCCATCCCCAGGACGGACATCTGTTGATAAGCTCTGTAGGAATGGTGGGGTATGACCCAGGTTCCACTGGCGCCTCACTCAGCCCGGAGGAGGCAGCCTTAGCTGGGTCTGCAGCCGGTATGGTCACCCGGGCCCTCATCAGCCCCCTGGACGTCATTAAAATCAGGTTTCAGGTAAGAGCTATAAGGCCACGAATGTTTCAGGTAAACCTGTCATGTGGGTTTTGACATCCATTAGGGTTAAGGTTAAATGCCAGCAGCGGGTGTGTTAGTGTGCTCAATGCTAATGGCGCAGATTACAATGAATAATTTTAAACTGGCTAAAACAAGGCCTTGTTTGAGATGATTGTTTTTATTATATGGATATAATCTAGATCTTCTGTGAAATGAAAGCATTTAAATAAAATCCCACTGGAATGAAAAAATGACAGGTGTGCTAGGGGAACATGGCTGGCTGCATTCCCTTGGCCTGGTCCTCCTCCCTCTCACTGGTTGTTGGTGGTCACTGAGAGAGAGGTTACTATGTAGTGGTAGGTAATGTTGTGTGAATGGAGCTCTCTCCCAAGCATGTTACCTTGTTCATGAGTGCTAATTAGCTAATAGTGTGGAAGAACCTTCAGGGTCGTTTCACAATGTCAGAGGAATCATATGCTAGCCTCGCTCGCCGAGACCAAAAGGTCTGTAGTGAAGGAGATATTTACAAGGGTTTATGGGTAGTTGGTCATTCCAAACTAGGGAGAAAATGGGAATAACATTCACCAGATAGAAATAGGAAGAAAATGGTTGTTTGGCAAAAGCACACAGACATAATAAACATTTAGTGTAGCATAGTGATAAAGAGATCAAGAACATTTTATCAGCTTTGCCTTTTTATTAAAACTGAATGTATCTTTTGTGTGTTTATTTGTTTGTTTGTTTGTTTTGTGTGTGTGTGCGCGTATCATTGTATTCAGAACTCACTTTTGAGTCAGATGTTTTCAAATGATTTCTCAAAACTGGCTTCACATTCTGAACAAATGAGTCACTGGCTCCTCTAATGCAATCATGATGACTGTTCCACACCAAAAACCCCACAGCTGTACTGAGCATGCCCAGTCTGAGTTAAGCAAGTTCCCCCAGTGCTGTTTGCCATGGGTATGCGTGCCAGCGTCTCAAGCTGTTCGTGTCTTCCCTCAACAGTTGCAGATCGAGCAGTTGTCGTCAAGGCAACGGCAGGGGAAATACTGGGGTCTGTGGCAAGCTTCTCGGTGTATGCTGATAGAGGAGGGACTTCCTGCTTTCTGGAAAGGGCATGTACCAGCTCAACTGCTCTCTGTCGGTTTTGGAGCCGTCCAGGTACAGCAGACTGAACCCTAATTTTGGGGCAAAATGAAAGACTCAATCATTCTTTTTCAGTTAGATTTTGAAGAGCAGTCCGTTCTATTCCATTTGAAAGTTTCATGTGAATATTACCACTGAGATTATCATATTGTCATATGATCATAGTGTGGTTCTAATCACGTAAGTTTTTGTGCTTCTTAAGAGACAAACACGTAAACATAATTTGCACCTAAAATGTCTTTTATTGTTAAAGGGCAATAAACACGTAGAGAGTGTCCTAGATGCCCACACGCTATCACAGTATTCAGTCCTAGATATAATTTGTTTACCAAATGACCTTGTGTGGTGAAATCATTCACGTAACACAACGAGGATCACTGCAGTTGTTTGTTCCATAGCGCACTAGGCTTAATGAGATCAAGTTGATTAGACTGAAGTTGGCTGCGTGATGTGTTATTTTATCCATGTCCTGTAGTTTGCCACTTTTGAGGCTTTGACCGAACTGGTGCATAAGAGCACTTCCTACCACAGCCAGACACCGACCGTCCACTTTGTCTGCGGCGGTTTGGCCGCGTGCTCGGCTACGGTGGCCTGCCAGCCCCTCGACACGCTCCGCACACGTTTGGCCGCCCAGGGGGAACCAAAGGTAAACGCCAAAGAAGACTACATCTGACATCTTACTGTAGTAATATCAGCCAGAAAATCATATGGCATTAAAACTGTAGACTTTTTGGAGATGTATCGGTTGAGATTTTTTGCTAATTATTTTGGTTCAGCTCTTGTTCCTAATTCCGAGATCTGTAGTCCTACACATTTCTGTTTTATTCCCTCAGTAACACCCACAGACTCAGTATTCAAATAGAATAAATCATTATTTTATTAATCACCTCAGTATTAGCATTAAGCTAGTTGCTATCTATGCTGATAGTCCTCAGTTTTTCTATCTCCTCAGGACTGGAATTTTTTTTTTTTTTTTTTTTTGAAAACCCAGACTCTTAATGTTTTCTCTATACTGTGTGGGGGGGGGGGGGGGGGAGATCTGCTAAGGGGTTTCATGTCTATTTATTTGATCTTTTTATTGATTGATTTATTTATTTTTTTGTAGATCTACAGGAACCTCAGACATGCAGTGTCCACCATGTACCATAAAGAGGGGATACTAACCTTCTACAGGGGTCTCACTCCAACGTTAGTGGCTGTGTTCCCATATGCGGGTCTTCAGTTTTTCTTCTACAACGTGCTCAACAGGCTCATAGCATCACGGTCCAAGAGGTCCAAAGGTCAGTACCCTAGCTTTAACCTTTGGGTGTTTGTTGTTAGCCAGTGAGCTAACTTTGACGTGTTTGATTAACAGACCACAGAGAGACCCGTGCTGTATCTGTTAACTCTTTGCCGGCGTTTTTTTCTCCCCGATGTTTCACCAGGAAGCTTGCAGAGCCTGGTCTCTGGTAGCATTGCGGGTGTCATCAGCAAAACAATGACTTATCCCTTTGACCTCTTCAAGAAGAGACTGCAAGTGGGGGGTTTTGAGGAGGCCAGGATCCAGTTTGGACAGGTTCGTTTTAATGTTCAGGATTGTTTAATATTCAGCGCTGGTGCAGCCAGCGCAGTAAAGCTGATGATGATATTCATAATGTGCACTACATATAACGCAACACGCAGCTGAACTAGTCGACACTGATGGTAAAAACCCTGTAGAGAGCTTCTTTCCTTTTGTTCTTTAAGTACAGTATGTCACGTGCCCCTGAGGAGCTGGGCTGATGTTCTACAGATGATACTTTAGAACAAGAGAAACCCTGTTTGTTTGTTTGTTTTTTTTGTCTGTAGGTGCGGACATACCGCGGTTTTGCAGACTGCATGGTGCAAATTGCCAAAGAGGAGGGTCTGCGTGGCTTTTTCAAAGGGCTCTCACCGAGTCTGGTCAAAGCCGCAGTGTCCACGGGCCTCACCTTCTTCTGGTACGAGTTCTTCCTCAATGCCATTTCTCAACTGAAGGGGAGCCAGTGAGCTCAGAATCCGAACGGGTCGCCTCTCTGAGCAAACGTTTACAGAACGTGGACCGGAGAATCCTCGAGGTCGCTTGCTTGCCCTGTCTTTACTCGCGGTGCCCCTACGCCTGTCTGTTTGAACAACATGAACAGCACTTTCGGGACCAAGCTTTTGGATTAGTCACGTCAAAGGGTTTTTTTTCGAGCTTGGTTGGAAAACCGACTTGATTTCAAACGCTCCAAGACTGTGTCCACGAGCACCTCCAGAGCGTGGCGAAGAATGAGAAGAATAATGACGTGTAAACACTAAAGCACCTTCAGGCTACAGTTGTGGCTTTTCTGAGAGGAGACTGGAAACCTCTGTTTTTATGGCTGAAATATCATGGGTTTTTTACATTTAAATCCTCAGGGAGCTGGAGATTTCACACATGCTTTTGTGTCATCTCTTAAGTGTTTATTTTACTTTGTCCGTTTGTTTTATCTGTTATTTTTGTGTGTGTGTGTGTGTTTTTTTTTTAAACTCCAGTGAGCATCATCGACCGAAAAAATTTCAGACAGAGAGCATACCAGATTGTTACTGACAACTAATTAGAAATACCGTATCCCAGGTAACCGCTGTGGCTTCTCAAGCAACCGTCACTCACATCACTCAACCGTCACTCACATCACTCAGCTGTCACTCACATCACTCAGCTGTCACTCACATCACTCAACCATCACTCACATCACTCAACCGTCACTCACATCACTCAACCGTCACTCAATATCACCTCATCTGTGTGCTGTATGGTTTTATCTTATTGTGATGCCCTCGCAAAATACCTCTGGAGATTTTTAACCACTTTATTTGTCTGATGTGAGGGCAAAAGATTTATTATTCTTACTGCTACTTTTAAATTATATTTTTATTGGGTTCATGCACTTCTCCGCACAATATGACATGTATTAGGAACTGAATGGGAAAAAACAGTAAACCACACCAATAAAACCGCTTTAGAGACCAGCTGAGCGACCTTAATGAAGGAGGATGCAAAGTGCTCTACAGCTGTATCAAGTTTGTTCTGTTTCTGTTTGGAAATGGTGCCCTTTTCGAGAAAATCCTTGCAACATGACAGGAAAAATATCAGGTTTTAAATAAATTATGAAGAAGTTACCAAAGTCTCTGTAAAGCTGTTCTGCTTTAGAGTGTGGAGAACATGGGAGATATTCTATCGACACCCAGTCTGAGATCCGTGTATGCCAGCCCTTCCCGAAATGGGGTCTTGTCATCCATGCTTTGAAGTACAGTGTGTTTTCCCTACAGAGAAGATAAGAATGTTCCAGAACTTTCTGTCGCCCACAGAGGTCATAGGCATGTTTTAGAGACTAAATTAAAGACACAGGGTACAGCTCTATTCCGGGTCTACATTACAAATCTCGTTCATGTTTTAAAGGGACCGCATTGTTGTCAAAACTCAGAGCATCATCATAGGCAGTGAATCCTGGTGCCTTTTTCTGTTTTACGGTTAAAACCCAAAGATGAGGAAGAAAGATGCATGTCATATCTGTAATTAGGAGATATGATATACACAGCCTAGATCCTTAATTGTATTGCCTTAGGGGTGAATTACAGTTTGGTATTTTTGTTGCTATTGTAACACATGTCTGCACTCGTATCTCCACACCTTTGTCTCCTAATCAGTTGCAACCATTTTAGTTTTTCCATGTTCTTCTCACTCCCCGTGCATCTGTAAGAGTTTTTTTATGATAGTAAAGTGTTATAATATTCAAAAGAGTGCCCTACACGACGTTTTCTAATGTGTAAGAGGAGGGAAAGAAATAATGTGTCGGGTGTTGTGTTTACAGTTGACCTGTTTAGATGATAGGGTCCGCTTATGCCAGTTTTTACATCACGACTTAAAGTTTACATTTGATATCACTGGCAAGAAATCAGGGCTGTTCAACATCAAGAAATCAGATTAAAGAGCTGATGTTAACTGAGACCGCCTGTCATAAATTCATGAACTATTAGGTTGTCACCACTTTCCCGTAATCCCTTAATCTTTGCAGGGAAATTTCAGTGTCTAAACAAATAGAAGAAACATCCATTGCTCAGTCACAGAGTGTTGTTTGTTGTTTGGATAAGTACTACTGCAAACTATTGCACCTTTGCACCGATTGTTTAGATAGTCTTGGTCACTGTGTACATGAAAAACTCAGCCAATCACTATAGTTCTTATTTAGCCCTTTATAAGAACAGGATGTATATTGCTTGGATAGGAAATAATCTACTACTGTGTCTATGATCTATAAGCTATGATCCTTTATTGTGGCTCGTTGGTCTAGGGGTATGATTCTCGCTTAGGGTGCGAGAGGTCCCGGGTTCAAATCCCGGACGAGCCCATTTAAGCAGCTTATTGGTTCAGCTTCTGGTGTCGACAGGTCTGAGGCTAGCCGTCATGGGGGCAAAGTGCTGGCGTGTTTACGAGTGTGTTAATGTTATGTTGTTACTTACTCCAACATGCTTCAGACTTACGGCTGCCCTTCAGTAGCAGCTGTCTACTCCTTGTGCCTGTCTTTTGACCTTTACAGCAGAGTGGCGCAGCGGAAGCGTGCTGGGCCCATAACCCAGAGGTCGATGGATCGAAACCATCCTCTGCTGCAAACTTTTACGGGGCAGCCATGGCCTAAAGTAGGGGTGGGCGAATCCGATGTCTGATTGGCTGAAGAGCATGCACACCTGTTTTCAAAGTGAAAATCAACAGGTAGCTAAAAGGTGAAAACAAAAACCGGCAGGATTTGCCCACCCCTAGCCTAAAGGTTCGAGAAGCAGGCTTGTGACCTCTTGTGAGGCACTCAACCCCCAACTGCTCCTGCTCCTACTGTGTGTACGTGCGTGCGTTCACTGCTCCTAGTGTATTTGTATAGGATGGGTCAAATGCAGAGGTTGAATTTCAGCGCTCACTGTTCTTTGTGTGTGTGTGTGATCAGGAAAGAACTTAACTTATTTGGCTTGAAAAGGAATATGTAATGCAACTAAATAATCTTAGGAGTTACAAATATATCCAAATGCACACACCCCAGAGGGAGACAAACGTGCTCGATACTGGTTTTGGTGGTTATTGGTTACTGGTTTTAATGAGTTCTGGATTTGGTCTCGGTAGTTTCGTGTCCTTATAATGCCCATAGATAAACAATAAACAAAAAGATGAGGATGTGAGTTCACCGAAGACTATTGTGTTTGTGTTATTTATTTTACTTTATATGTGTTTTATTGTTTTAATCTCTGTCTTGTGGTGTGTGAAAGGAAAGAGTAACAAGTAACAAGATGAAAAAGAGTATGTTTTGAAAAATCAGAAACTTTATATTAAACTCTTTTGATTCTGACGTTTTGGGTTTCGTTTACCAAAGGAGTGATGACACAGAAGATGTTCCCTTTCATACTAGAGGGAAACACACCTGTGTGTAAATTTAAAATATGTAAAATACATTTGAATATGGGAATATGTACACTCTAAAAAAGCGTCATTTGTACTATATTGCACCTTCACGCTCTCACGCTGCGTAACATCTTTTATAATGTCAGTGTTTTATAATGTCAGTGTCCGCTGTTGCTTTTTAGTTTGCTTTAGTTTGTCACTGTGTATGTTTAAGAGCTCTACAGAGACTCTGAAAAATAATTATTTTTGTAATCATGTGTCGCTGAGAACATACATATCAGACACACGGGAAGAAGGAGGAGGAAGAGGAGAAGAAGCTGTGTGTATATGTGGGTCGTAAACCTTTTTTTTAATTATTATTATTTTTTTAAAAATAAAGTTCCCAGTGATGAAACATTTTGAATGATTTTATCTCTGTCGATTTCTCCTTTTTTCCACCCGTATGTTAAATTTCAACGATATCTTGTAGTGTCCATTTGCGACGTTACATCTCTTGTAATGGATAGCGATTGAGTGATTTGTAGAGCTATATTTCCATTCAATTCCTAGACTTACCACTAGGCGGCAGGCCTAAAGTCAAAGAAAGTTTGTAGAGTCATATGACCAGACGTGCGCATGCGCTCTTAAGTTGGAGAGTCACATATGCTTGTAAGGATAAGGTCCTGAAAAAATAATGGGAAACTAAAGGCTAGCCACAATGCTGTGTACTTATCAGGCAGTCCTCTGGAAGATGGCCGAGTAGCAGTGTTGAACTCACCTGCTTCCGAGCGGAATATCCGATTGCCACTCTAAGTAAATGAATAATTACCTGCTGGCTTCCCTCTCAGCTAGCTAGCATACCATAGCCTAGCACCAAAACACAGCTGACGACATCACAGAGAGCTGCAGGTGAGTGGTCGTCTCTGACCTCCCAAACGGGGTTCTTTGAATCAATTTGTGTGGCGACTGTATTAAAGTCACTACCGGAACGCTACCTCTAATCGTGTTAATTTTGGCATAACAGCTAACAAGCCATTTCATTAGTTTACCACTAACTTACCGTGGCTAACTGGCTGACGTGGATATAGTAGAAATGAGAATTACCATATTTTCGATTCTGAATGTTTCTCACAGGCAGTGACCTGCCTCAGTTACTAAGTTAGTTTGATCTGTTTTACCAGGTGTTTGAAATGTAACATGTTATTCACATAAAATTGTTGTTAGTTTATGGATGGTTTAGAGACTGTCAGTTACCCTAAATTGTACGTTCTCATAATCAATACACTTTTTTTCGCTGTTGACTTTAGGTTGGGTTTTAGTGAATCGTTTCGACCGACTACACCAACATGGCAGGAGGTATTACAGACACGGGAGAACCGTATTCACCATATGTAAGTTCTGATTACATAACTTTTTCTCACGAAAGCGAGTTACTATCATATGCAGCTCAAATACAGACCCCCCCCGTGGACCTCACTCACGTCAGTACTGCTGACCAGTTTAAGTCTTGACATAAGGATGTGCAGTGTCTTGTTCAAGTCTTAACTTCAGACACAAAGTTTTGCTAAGTTAGCAGGTGTTCTCAGGAAACAGTTTCTGTCTAGAATTACCATTTTGACACTTGGAATGAGAATATCAACCAGTTATATGATTATTAACTAAGTGACAAGTTTAATCTTGCATAGGTAAAACCTGACGGTCTATACCCACTGTATGCTCTTTCATGTGGTACTGCAGCGTCACCTTTGGTGGAAGTTCGGTGGAAGTGTCGCCTTTGGTGGAAGAATCTTAGGCTCAGAGATTTTTGCCGCTGAAATACCCCACAGCACAATTAAGACCCTCTTCTTTAAGTTTAAGTTTAAGCATAGCATTGTTCACAGTCCTGTATGAGAATTTACTGTTAAACTGACACATTGGAATGTGTAGCATGTACACGTCAGTCCTGTTCAAACATACATTTTTTTTCTGTATAGATTTGTAAGTATGTTTCCTCAGGAAGGAAATGCTCTCAGAGGAATGAAGTCTGTGTTCATTTAAAACAAGCAATTCATCCTGTAATTTGAGTTACTCATTCATCTGACAGAAAAGAGGAAGAAATACACAGTTATGATTCTGAAGTGGGGAAAAAAGCAACTTCACGTCTGTTGCATAAGTTTGTCAGCAGTTTGAACCCTTCTCGTGTTTGCTGATGTCAGCTTTTTACGGCACAGAATGTATTTCTGCTGCCGAAGTAGCCTCGTGGCTAGACTGTAAACTGCATTTCGAAGCCTTTGCAATGCGATTTTTCTGTTACTGTTATGCAGATCAGCAGTTTTACCGTCTGAATGCTTAATGTGGGGAGATATGAATAAAACAGTAAATGGATCAATTCAGTATTTTCAGGTTTATTAGAAGGCTAAAGATCATGATCCTGCACTGAACAGGAACTAAAACTCTCCTCAGGTGAATCGTAGTGTCTGCTTCTTCAAGAGAACACTTGACGGTTGACCACACTGCTTCATCTCTCTGGTATTCTGGGATGGTTTCTGTCTAATGGGATTGACAGGCTTGCTTCCAGTAACAGATGATATGAATCAGTGTAGTGATCAAACGAGAAGCGATTCAGAATAACGGAGATGAGGAACTTTGGCAAATATGTCCAAACACTTTTATGTTTTTGATGTGATAAGAATGTGAGGCAAACGGAGACAGGGCTGTTTTGGCTTGAATTTGTATTTATTTAAATGCTTCTGCATGAGTTAGTGAACAAAAAACAAAACAAAAACGCACTGTGTTAGATCACCTCATATCGAAAGGGGCTCTTGAATGGTCAGCTGTTGTGAGATTGTTGTCTGGTTTGTGAGCGATCTTTGTTTCTGCTTCTGGATGCAGGTTGGGTTGGTGTACATGTTCAACCTGATCGTTGGCACCGGTGCCCTCACCATGCCCAAAGCTTTCGCCGCAGCAGGCTGGGTGGTCAGCCTGGCACTCATCTGTTTCCTGGCATTTATGAGGTGAGTTCCCTGCCCAGCCCCCGACACCCCCCCCCCCCACCCCCCCATGTGGCACGCAGTCCAATCCACGAGCTGGCACCGTAGCATAAACAGGACCGGTCACGCGTGGTTAGCGTGACAGAGAACCGTCTCTGCTCTGTTCTGTCTCGTTCACGTGTGGAGGACGACCGACTTTCATTTCCCCATCCCTGCGCCTAAAATAAAGCCTCAGACCTGAGAGAAAAAGAGAGAGGGGAAAAAAGAAAGACAGGAAGAGAAAAAGAAACCTCCGCCCCCACCCCCCTTTTTTACCTTTTACCCTGTACGCTCAGCAAGATTAGTCTCTCAACTCTGCGTCCCGGTGAGGGAGTTATAGCTTTCCCAATGGGACGCGACGCTGTCTCTCTGCCTGCTGTCTGTAATGAGAGGACGAGAAACGGATGGCGCATTAGACACGGGCGCCGCAGGAAATCAATGCGCCGCGCTGTCCGGAAGCGGAGGAAGTTTATGATGCGCGATATGTTTAATTTGCATGATTTACGAGGCGAACGCAAGAGGAGGAAAGAGATGACATGGCGATGCGGAACACGGATGCGCCCCCCCCCCCCCCCCGGTCCCCCCCGCCGTCGCGGACGGGGGCCAGTTCTGTTCTGATAGATATGAGTGTAAATAATGCTAATGACGTGATGGATAGGAAACGCAGCGCTGGTTCTCATTTAACGATACTGTCCGCTCAAGTTATCTCCCAGGTCTCACGCAGGTGAATATCTGCGGTAGAAAAAAAAACTGAGAAATAGAAAAAGAATTTCTTTGATGCATTTGGTACAGGAAATCAAATTCTCCTGTACTTTTTCGTTTTAAATAAGAAAATACATGACCTGTACAGAATTCACGACTTCTCAGAGTGTAGCCACAAATGTTTTTTCACTCAGGTCTTGTTTGACAGGTCGGTGTGATTTTTCCCTCTCAGGAACGCTGCACTGTAAAGTTCCCGTGGGTCAAATGTACGCTCGATTTTTATTGCACCTCAGTTCAAAACTGACTGACTCGATTCTAAATTCTAATAATGGATTGAGAACTGTTTAGTTTTGGAATTACTTCATTAACCTTGATTAGTCTCATTCATATTCAAAGAACATTTGAAAAATGAGACCAGACACACCAGAGTTCTGCGAAAAAGGGGGAAAAAAAAAAAAGTCTGAAAGCCCCTTCTGTGAAATGGGCGTGTGTCTTACAGCGTTTCCCCCTCTTTCTGGCTGTCCATCACCCCTCTCTTCCTCCCCCTTTCTCTCCCCCTATCCCTCTTTCTCTCTCTCTCTCTCTCTTTCCCCCTCTCTCTAGTTTCATGACCACCACGTTCGTGATTGAGGCCATGGCTGCGGCCAACGCTCAGCTGCGCTGGAAAAGACGAGAGCAGGAAGAGGTGGGTGACGAGTCGGCCCAAAACATGGTCCTACTCTACGCCGTCCATTTTAAAAACCACTCTCAGTGATTCAGTGACCGCTGGACACAAGCACACGCTTAGGGCTTGACTAATCTTTCAGCTTCGCTTTTAATTGGATAGAATTTTACTTTGTTGCACGAGTGTGTTTTGAAGGTCACACCAGTGTCACAGCCCGTATATGGATTTACCCCGAGTTTTAAAGTCTTCCTAAATTTCTTGGTGTTCCCCATTGGAATTCCACTGTTGCAGTGGAGGATGTTAGACCTCTCACAAGTGATTAGTTCAGTTCAGTCAAATTCAGTTCAGTTCAGTATTGTTTGTATAGTACCTCTGACATGGACACTAAGTATCTTTCCAGGATGCCAGATCTTATACCCTCAGTGAGCAAGCCCAGGGTGACAGTGGCACAGAAGAAATCCCTTAGACTGATACAGGGGGAAACCTGAGGAGGAGCCAAGACTCAGGAGGGGGAGCCCATCCTCCTCTGGCTGGCCCAGGACGCTTAGATTAGTTGACACACTATTACATGGAAAGCAACAGAAAACAAATAAAAGATCTATGAGGTGGAATTGAGAAGACAGTGAGGACA